>NW_026869999.1:0-33389 GCF_020882245.1 Rhopalosiphum padi
TTGAAAGAATTTATATAGATACCTCGTCTAATATGAATATAAATTATAATAAAAAATATAGAAGCCCCATTTGCATGGAAAGATCGGATTAATCATCCAAAGTTAATATTTCGATTTATATTAATAATTCTTTGAAAAGCTAAATTAATATCTGTTTTATAATGGAAGGCTAAAAATAATCCTGTTAAAATTTGATTAATTAAACAAATTATTAATAAAGATCCAAAATTTCATATAAAACTAATTCTAGCTGGTGTAGGTAAATTTAATATTGGGGATAAAGTTTTTAGTATATTTTTTTTCATTAATTATTTTTTTGTCGAATTGGTCCTTTATTAATTTTTAGTATTCAAATAATTAAAATTAATATAAAAAAAAGGATTAAGATAATTAAATAAATTATTAAATTATTTGGTATTATGAATATATTTAATAAATTAAAATTATCTTCAAATATAAATTTATTTTCATAATTGAAATTTTCAAGATTGAGATTTAATTTTAAATAAAAGATTAACATTAAAATTAATGTTAATTTATAAATTATAATTTTATAATTTTTATTAATATTTAATTCATTAAAAGCAATTCTTGAAATATATAAAATATATAAAAAAATAATTATTAATCCTCCAATGTATAAGATAAATACTATAAATGAAATTCATGCTGTTTTAGTAATTATATTAATTATTAATGTTAAAGTTATAGTTTGAATTAAAATGATTAAGTTTGATCTAATTGGTGATTTTATTATAGTTAATAAAATTGCTATGGTTAAATTAGTTAATAAAATAAATTTTAAAATTCAGTATATATTTTAATTAAAATATTAATTTTGGAGATTAATGATAATATGTATATATTTATACTGATTTATTTTAAATAATTTTATAATTTTGATTTACAATATCAATGTTTTTTTTAAACTATTAAAATGATAAATTTATTTATTTTAGTATTAATATTTATATTATTTTCTGGAGTTTTATTTTATATTTTTAATTTTAATCATTTATTAATAATACTTTTAGGATTAGAATATTTATTATTAATTTTATCTTTATTATTTTTATTAAATTTAATAATATTTATTAAACAATATGTTTTATTATTAATTTTTTTTATTTTTTGTATTAGTGAAAGAGTTTTAGGTTTAACAATTTTGATTTTAATAGTTCGTATATATGGTAATGATTACTTAAAGTCATTAATAATTTTACAATGTTAATAATTTTAATATTAATTTTATTTAGTATGATTTTTTTTAGTCTTAATTTTAAAAGATGATGATTAGCCCAGAATTTTTTTTTTTTTTTTTTTTTTTTTTATATATTTCAAGATACCTATGTTTAATTATTTTTTAAATGTTAGTTATTTATTTGGTATAGATATATTTTCTTATTTGATATTTATATTAGGTGTTTGAATTATTAGATTAGTTTATATTTCTAGATTTAGTCTTAAGAATAATTATTTAAAGTATTTTAATTTTTTAATATTTATTTTTATTATTATTTTTTATTTTTGTTTTTTTAGAAATAATTTTATTTTATTTTATATTTTTTATGAAATTAATTTAATTCCTGTTATTATTTTAATTTATGGTTGAGGTTATCAATATGAGCGTTTTAAGGCTGGTTTTTATTTATTTATTTATATAATTTTTTTTTCTTTACCTTTTTTTTCTTGTTTATTGAGTTTAAATAATTTTAATTTTATATTTATATATTATTATGATTACTTATATAATTTAAATTTTTATTATTATTTATTTTTAATAATAATTTTTTTAGTTAAGATACCTTTATTTATATTTCATATTTGACTTCCAAAGGCTCATGTTGAGGCTCCTATTAGTGGTTCAATAATTTTAGCTGGGATTATATTAAAATTAGGTGGTTTTGGTATTTATCATGTTTTAATATTAGTTTTTAAAGTTAACTTAAAATTTAATTATTTATTTATTTCTTTATGTTTATTAGGTATATTGGTTTTAAGATTAGTTTGTTTTTTTCAGAGAGACTTAAAAATTTTGATTGCTTATTCTTCTGTTGTTCATATAGCTTTAGTAATTATTGGGTTTTTAACTTTAAATAATTGTGGTTATTTTGGTTCATTAATTTTAATATTTGGCCATGGTTTATGTTCTTCTGGTTTATTTTGTTTAAGAAATATTTGTTATTTACGTTTTAAAAGTCGAAGTTTATTTTTAAATAAGGGTTTAATTAATATTTATCCTGTTTTATCATTTTGGTGATTTTTATTATGTTCTTCAAATATATCTTTTCCCCCATCTTTAAATTTATTTGGTGAATTATTTTTATTAATTAGTTTAATAATTTGATTAGATTATTTTTATATATTATATTTTTTAATTATAATTTTAATATTTTTATATAGTTTATATTTATATTTATATACTCAATATGGTAAATTATTTTTTAATATAAATTATTTAGTTTATATTAATTTAAGAGAATATATATTATTATTTATGCATTGAGTTCCATTAAATTTAATTTTTTTAATTATAGAATTATTTTGTTATTTAAATAGTTTATTTAAAATATTAATTTGTGGAATTAAAGATTATATTTTTATATTTAAATAATTAAATTTAATTTTTTTTTTTTTTTTTTTTTTTTTTTATTTTATTTTATTTGTAGTTTTTTTTATTATAGGTTTATTAATGATTTATTTTGATAAATTTTATTTTATTGAATATATATTTTTTTTTTTTAATTCTTGTATAGTTTTATATGTTATTTTAATAGATTGAATATCTTTAATATTTATTTCTTTTGTTTTTTTAATTTCTTCTATAATTTTATTATATAGTATAGAATATATAAATTATGATTTTAATAAGAGTCGATTTTTAATATTAATAAATTTTTTTATTATATTTATATTTTTTTTGGTTATTAGTCCTAATTTGATTAGAATTTTATTAGGTTGGGATGGTTTAGGGATGGTTTCTTTTTGTTTAGTTGTTTTTTATCAAAATAAAAAATCTTATAGTTCAGGTTTAGTAACAGTTATTTTAAATCGTTTAGGTGATTTATTTATTATTATATCTATAATTTGAATATTAAATTTTGGTTCTTGAAATTTTATTTTAATTGATTATTATGTTAATTTAAATTATTTATTTTTTATTATATTGATAATTATAATAGCTTCTTTAACTAAGAGAGCTCAGATTCCTTTTTCTTCTTGACTTCCTTTAGCTATAGCAGCCCCTACTCCTGTTTCTTCATTAGTTCATTCTTCTACTTTAGTTACTGCTGGTATTTACTTAATAATTCGTTTTAATGAAATTTTTTTAAATTTTTCTTTTTTAAATTATTTAATAGTAATTTCTTGTTTGACAATATTAATAGCTGGTTTGAATGCAATTTTTGAATTTGATTTAAAGAAAATTATTGCTTTTTCTACTTTAAGACAAATAAGATTTATATTTATAATTTTATGTTTAGGTAAAATTGATATATGTTTTTTTTATTTATTAATACATGCTTTATTTAAATCTATAATATTTTTAAGAGCTGGGATTTTAATTTTAAATATAAATAATAATCAAGATATTCGTAAAATGGGTGGTTTAATTGATTATTTACCTTTTTGTGGTTTAATTTTTATATTTACTTTAATGTCTTTATGTGGTTTTCCTTTTTTTTGTAGTTTTTATTCAAAGGATTTAATTTTTGAATATTTTTTAATAATAAATTTAAATTTTTTTTTTTTTTTTTTTTTTTTTATTTTCTTTTTTTTTAACTTTTTTTTATTCTATTCGTGTAATTTATTATTTAATAATAATAAATTTTTCTATATATAATTATATAATAATTGTTAAATTTGAAAGAAAAATTTTGATTATTAGAATAATATTTATTAGATTTATTATAATTTTTTTTGGTTCTTTTTTTATATGATTGATATTTTATAAGTTTGATTTAATTTTATTAGAATTTAAATTTAAAATTTTAAGAGTTTTAATTTTATTTTTTAGAATTTGATTTTTTTTTGAACTTAATAATTTTTTATTTTCTATAAGTTATTTTATTTCTTTATTTAATGTTTTTTTTTTTGGTATAATATGAAATTTATTATTTTTTAAGGTTAATTTTTTTTTAAATAATTTTCTTTATGTTGGTTTTTTTTCTTTAAAAGTTTTCGAGGTTGGTTGAATTGAATATAATTTAAATAGAGGTTTAATTTTTTTTTTTAAAAAATTAATTTTATTTAGTCAAAATATTTTTTTAAATAGTTATAAGGTTTATATTTTATTATTTTTTTTATGATTTTTAATTATTTTATTTTTTAATTATTAAATTTGAATAGCTTAATTATAGAGCATTATATTGAAGATATAAAGGTAAATTTAAATTTTTTAAATAATTTTAAAAATTTTATTTTTTAAAAAAAAAGTTTTATTTTGAAATAAAGACTAAATCTTAGTTAAGGTTATTTTTGTGTTTTTAAAAAAAGGTAAAATTTTGATTTAATTTTAATTTTTTTTTATGGTAAGGTAGCTACCTTTGCAAATTTTTAAAAATTTTATTTTTTAAAAAAAAAGTTTTATTTTGAAATAAAGACTAAATCTTAGTTAAGGTTATTTTTGTGTTTTTAAAAAAAGGTAAAATTTTGATTTAATTTTAATTTTTTTTTATGGTAAGGTAGCTACCTTTGCAAATTTTTAAAAATTTTATTTTTTAAAAAAAAAGTTTTATTTTGAAATAAAGACTAAATCTTAGTTAAGGTTATTTTTGTGTTTTTAAAAAAAGGTAAAATTTTGATTTAATTTTAATTTTTTTTTATGGTAAGGTAGCTACCTTTGCAAATTTTTAAAAATTTTATTTTTTAAAAAAAAAGTTTTATTTTGAAATAAAGACTAAATCTTAGTTAAGGTTATTTTTTTGTTTTTAAAAAAAGGTAAAATTTTGATTTAATTTTAATTTTTTTTTATGGTAAGGTAGCTATCTTTGCAAATTTTTAAAAATTTTATTTTTTAAAAAAAAAGTTTTATTTTGAAATAAAGACTAAATCTTAGTTAAGGTTATTTTTGTGTTTTTAAAAAAAGGTAAAATTTTGATTTAATTTTAATTTTTTTTTATGGTAAGGTAGCTACCTTTGCAAATTTTTAAAAATTTTATTTTTTAAAAAAAAAGTTTTATTTTGAAATAAAGACTAAATCTTAGTTAAGGTTATTTTTTTGTTTTTAAAAAAAGGTAAAATTTTGATTTAATTTTAATTTTTTTTTATGGTAAGGTAGCTACCTTTGCAAATTTTTAAAAATTTTATTTTTTAAAAAAAAAGTTTTATTTTGAAATAAAGACTAAATCTTAGTTAAGGTTATTTTTGTGTTTTTAAAAAAAGGTAAAATTTTGATTTAATTTTAATTTTTTTTTATGGTAAGGTAGCTACCTTTGCAAATTTTTAAAAATTTTATTTTTTAAAAAAAAAGTTTTATTTTGAAATAAAGACTAAATCTTAGTTAAGGTTATTTTTTTGTTTTTAAAAAAAGGTAAAATTTTGATTTAATTTTAATTTTTTTTTATGGTAAGGTAGCTATCTTTGCAAATTTTTAAAAATTTTATTTTTTAAAAAAAAAGTTTTATTTTGAAATAAAGACTAAATCTTAGTTAAGGTTATTTTTGTGTTTTTAAAAAAAGGTAAAATTTTGATTTAATTTTAATTTTTTTTTATGGTAAGGTAGCTACCTTTGCAAATTTTTAAAAATTTTATTTTTTAAAAAAAAAGTTTTATTTTGAAATAAAGACTAAATCTTAGTTAAGGTTATTTTTGTGTTTTTAAAAAAAGGTAAAATTTTGATTTAATTTTAATTTTTTTTTATGGTAAGGTAGCTACCTTTGCAAATTTTTAAAAATTTTATTTTTTAAAAAAAAAGTTTTATTTTGAAATAAAGACTAAATCTTAGTTAAGGTTATTTTTGTGTTTTTAAAAAAAGGTAAAATTTTGATTTAATTTTAATTTTTTTTTTATGGTAAGGTAGCTACCTTTGCAAATTTTTAAAAATTTTATTTTTTAAAAAAAAAGTTTTATTTTGAAATAAAGACTAAATCTTAGTTAAGGTTATTTTTGTGTTTTTAAAAAAAGGTAAAATTTTGATTTAATTTTAATTTTTTTTTATGGTAAGGTAGCTACCTTTGCAAATTTTTAAAAATTTTATTTTTTAAAAAATTATTTATAAATAATATATTATTTTTATATTGAAAATATAATGTTTTATTTTAAACTAATAAATATTTAAAGATTAAACATTAATAATGCTTTAAAAGATAGTTAGCAGCTTCTTTTTTAAAAATCTTTTTAATTGGAATTTTTTTTTCAATATTATTATTAACAGTAATAAACCTCTATTTTGGTTTCAATTAAAAATAAGGATTAAAAAAATCTATTATTAAGTCGAAATTAATATGTAATTTATTACTTCTTATTTAAGATAAATTATAAAATAATTTTTAAAAGCAAATTAAATGTTATAAATTTTAACTATTATCCTTTAAATTTTTCAATTTAATGATCCAAATTTTCATTCATAAAAAATAGTAATAATTATAAATATAAAAAAAATAATAAACATTAAATTAAAGTAAATTATGTTTGAAATCTTAAAGTTTAAAATTATTGGTATAATAATTGAAATTTCGATATCAAAAATTAAAAAAATAATTGCAATTAAATAAAAATTTAATGAAAATGGGATTCGTGATTTATTAAATGGGTCAAAACCACATTCAAAGGGTGCTGACTTATTATAATTAAATTTTATTTTTATATTAATTATAATTATTAGTATAAAAAGAATTATTAAAATAATAAATATTACAATTATTGAAATTAAATTTAATATAATTATTTTATTTAAATTTTAAACTTTTTGATTGGAAATCAAATATACTAATTTATATTAATAAAATTAATTATTTCATCAATAAAAAGTTATATAAAGAAATAGTCAAATGATATCAATAAAATGTCAATATCAAGCTCCTAATTCAAATCTGATATGATGAATATGAGAAAAGTGAAGTTTAATTATTCGTATAAGATTGATAATTAAAAAAATTGTTCCGATAATTACATGTAAACCATGAAATCCTGTTGCTATATAAAAAGAAGAACCAAAAATTGAATCTGAGAATGTAAATGTAGCTTGTTTATATTCTAATATTTGAAGTATTAGAAAGTAGATACTTAAAATAATTGTTAAATTTATAAAAATGATAGTTTTTTTTTTAGAATTATTAAGTAAGTAAAGATGAGCTAAAGTAACAGTAAAACTTGATGTTAATAAAATAATTGTATTTAATAAAGGAATTAATAATGGATTGAAAAATATAATATTTTTTGGTGGTCAATTTAGTCCTAGTTCAATTGATGGTGCTAAAGAATTGTGTAGAAAATTTCAAAAAAAAGAAATAAATAAAAATATTTCAGAGATAATAAATAAGATTATTCTAAATTTGATTAAATTTATAATATAAAAATTATGATTACCTTGAAATGTTCTTTCTCGAATTACATCTCGTCATCATAAGATAGAAATACTAATAATTATTAGTAGATTAAATAATGATATTATATTTATTTTAAAATTTATAATTATAATATTAGAAATTATTAAATTAAATGTATTAAATGCTATTAAGATAGGTCATGGACTTAATCTTAAAATAAAATATGGTTGATTAATTTTTATCATTATTCACTAGAGTATAAAGATGAAAGAATTGAGAATACATAACTTTGAATTAAAGCTACGCATAATTCAAAAATTATTATAAATATTTGAATAAAAATAATAATAATTATAAGTGAATTAAAATTTAATAGAGTTATTAATAAATGTCCTGCAATTAAATTAGCTGTTAAACGAATAGAAAGAGATATTGGTCGAATAATAATTCTTATTGTTTCAATAATTGTTATTAATGGGGCTAGGTAAATTGGTGTATTTAAAGGAATCAAGTGTGCAATTATATTTTTAGTGTTTTTACAAGTTGACAAAATAATAAAAAATATTCAAAATGGAATAGCTAAAGTAACAGAAAATACTATATGACTTGATGATGAAAAAATATATGGGAATAAGCTAAAAAAATTATTAAGTAGAATAAATATAAAAAGTGAAATAAATAAAAATGCAGGAGATTTAGTTTTTTTTATTTTATAAAGTATTAGTATTTCATTGTTTAGTATATTAAATATTTTAAATAATAATCAGTTTATTCGATTTGGTAAGATTCATAAAAAGTTTGGTATAAATAAAATGATTAAAAGAGTTCTGATTCAATTTATTTCTAAATTAAAAATTGTTGTTGATGGGTCAAAAATATTAAATAAATTTGTTGTAATTTTTTATGTTATTTTTTTTAAAAAAATTAATTTTTAAGTTTTTAATAAAATTAAAATATAGTAAGTTTATGATTACATAAAATGTAGAAAAAAAAAATAAGAATAAAATTAATCAATTAATTGGTGCTATTTGAGGAATTAAGTGATATTAATAAATAATTTTAATTTGACAAATTAATGTTATGCTTTAACTAATCTCTTTCATTAGAAGTAATTGCTAATTTACTATATTTTGATTTAAGAGATCATTACTTTGCTTTTCAGTCATCTAATGAATTAAAAATTTTTAATTCAATAAATAAATTTATTTAAATTAATTGATTCAATTTGAATAGGTATAAATCTGTGATTAATACCACAAATTTCTGAGCATTGTCCAAAGTATATTCCTGGTCGATTTATAAAAAGATTAATTTGATTTATTCGTCCTGGGATTGCATCAATTTTAATAGCTAAACTTGGAATTGTTCATGAATGAATTACATCGTCTGACGAAATTAAGAGTCGAATATTAAATTTAAATGGGATAATAGTTTTATTATCTACTTCAATTAATCGAAAATTTTCTTTATTTAATTCATTTATTATATAAGATTCAAATTCAATATTTGAAAAATCTGAATATTCATATGATCAGAATCATTGATGACCAAAAATTTTAATTGTTAAAATTGGGCATTTAATTTCATCTATTAAGTATAGTAGGTGAAGTGAAGGTATAGCAATAAAAATTAAAATAATTGGTGGAGTTGTAGTTCAGATAAATTCAATTATTTGATTTTCAGAGATTTTAATATTAATAAATTTATTTTTTATAATAAAAATTATTATATAAGTAATTGTTGTTATAATTATAATAATAATGAAAATTGTATGATCGTGAAAAAAAATTAATTGTTCTATTAGTGGTGAATTACTATTTTGAAATCTTAGTTTTATTCAAGTTATAATTTCTAAAAAAAGATTATTCTTTATAAATGAATTTTAAGTTCATTGCATATAGTTTCTGCCATATTAGAAATTAATAATTAGAGGTAATTCTGAATATGAATGTTCTAAGGGTGGTAAATTATGAATTCATTCAATAGAATTTCTTAAATTTAATTTAAAAATAGTTGTTTTTTTTAAAAAAAATTCTATTTCAAATACAATAAATTAAAATAATAATTCTAAATGTTGAAATTATTGAACCAATTGATGAAATTATATTTCATAGTAAAAAATTATTTGGGTAATCTGTGTATCGTCGAGGTATACCATTTAAACCTAAAAAATGTTGGGGGAAGAAAGTTATATTTACCCCAATAAATATTAAAATGAATTGAATTTTTAAAATAAAATTATTTATTGAAAATCCAGTGAAAATTGGGAATCAATGAATTAAACTAGCAATAATAGCAAATACAATTCCTATTGATAATACATAGTGGAAATGAGCTACTACATAGTAAGTATCGTGAAGAATGATATCAATAGATGAATTAGCAAGAATTACTCCTGTCAATCCTCCAATTGTGAATAAAAAAATAAAACCTAAAGATCAAATTGTGGAAGGTGAAAAATTAATTTTAGATCCATAAATAGTAGCTAATCATCTAAAAATTTTAATTCCTGTTGGAATTGCAATAATTATAGTTGCTGATGTAAAATATGCTCGTGTATCAACGTCTATTCCAATTGTAAATATATGATGTGCTCATACAATAAATCCTAATAATCCAATAGTTAGTATAGCATAGATTATACTAATATTACCGAATGTTTCGTTTTTATTACTTTCTTGACTAATAATATGTGAAATTAATCCAAATCCGGGTAAAATTAAAATATATACTTCTGGATGTCCAAAAAATCAGAATAAATGTTGATAAAGAATTGGATCTCCTCCTCCTGCAGGGTCAAAGAATGATGTATTTAAATTACGATCAGTAAGAAGTATAGTAATTGCACCAGCTAAAACAGGTAAGGATAAAATTAATAATATAGCTGTAATTAAAATTGATCAAGGGAATAATGGAATTTGATTTAATTTTATATTATTAGGTATTATATTTAAAATTGTACAAATAAAATTAATTGCTCCTAAAATTGATGAGATTCCTGCTAAATGTAGAGAAAAAATTGTTAAATCAACTGAAATATTATTATGAGCAATATTATTAGATAAAGGGGGATAAATTGTTCATCCTGTTCCTGTTCCGTTATTAATTATAAAACTACAAATTATTATTATTAATGAAGGAGGTAATAATCAAAATCTAATATTATTTAATCGTGGGAATGATATATCAGGGCATCCTATTATTATAGGAATTAATCAATTTCCAAAACCACCAATAACAATTGGTATAGTTATAAAAAAAATTATAATAAAAGCGTGAATTGTAACAATTACATTATATAATTGATTATTATTAATAATTGAATTAATTTGACTTAGTTCTAGTCGAATTAAGATTCTAAGGGATGAACCAATTATACCTGATCAAATACCAAATAAAAAATATAAAGTTCCAATATCTTTATGATTAGTTGAAAAGATTCATTTTATAGATAAAATGGCTGATAATAGGTTATAAATTGTAAATTTATATATAGATTTAAAAAATCTTTTTATCAATAACTTTATATTCAAATTCTATGATATTAAATTGCAAATTTAAAGGTATTAATTATTTTAATTAAGGTTTAAAAAAAAATATTTTTAATTTTGAAGATTAATAGTTTAATTTAACTTAAAACCTTAATAAATAAATAAATAACTAAAAAATAATCTAAAGAAGTTAATAAATATTAATAAGTTGTAATTATTTTTTTTTAATTGAAGATATCATTTATTGAATAAGTTAAAATTAAATAATATGAAATAAGTTATTTTAATATAAAAATATAAATTTAAAATTGTTAATATAATTAATATTATTATAATTAAATATAAATTATTATAAATTAAGTTTTTGATTAATATTCATTTTATTAAAAACCCAATTATAGGTGGTAATCCTATAATTGAAAAAATTAATATTATTAAATTTAGTTTAAAGAAAAAATTTAAATTAAAAAATTTTATTTGATTAATATAATTAATATTATAATTATTTAAAATTTTAATAATTAAAAAATTTAAAATTGAGTAAATTAAAAAATAATTGATTCATAATTTATTATTTATTAAAATTGCAAATAGTATTCATGTTGAATTATTGATTGAAGATATTGCTAAGATTTTACGTATAGAATTTTGATTTATTCCAAAAATTGAGTTTATTGAAATTAAAATAATTAAGAAAATTAAATTTTTATCAATATTTAGATATGAAATTAAAACAAATGGGGAAATTTTTTGTCAAGTTATTATTAATAGGCATGAAAATCAATTTAATCCTTCTATTATTGAAGGTAATCATAAGTGAAAAGGTATTAATCTTAATTTTATTAATAGTGGTAAAATAATTAAAATATTACTATTATTTATAAAAAAAAAATTTTTATTAATTAAGAAAATTAATAATAAAATTGAAGCAAAAGCTTGAATTAAGAAATATTTTATTGTAGCTTCAATAGAGTAAATTGATGATTTAAAATTTAAAATAGGAATAATTGAGAATAAGTTTAATTCTAACCCTATTCATATTGAAAGTCAATTAGATGCTGAAATTGATATTAAAGTTCTAAATATTAATATAATTAAAAATATTATTTTTGTTAAATTTAAATTTATCAGAAAAAAGAATATTATTCTATATTTGAAGTATGAATCCAAAAGCTTAATTTAGCTTATTTTTCTAATTTACTTATACTTAAGTGTTTATGCATATAAATTTTTGAAATTTATGGATTAGTTTAATTCTTAAAGTATAATAAAAGTATATATAATACATGATTTACTCTATCAAAGTAACCCTTTTTCAGGCATTTTATTTTTAAAATATTATTTAATAAAAAAATGTTTATTGGTTTATAAATGTATTAGAAAAAATATCAGAAAATTTTTTAAAAAAAAATATTTTAATGAGGCATGACGTTTCTATTTATCTGAAAAGGGGGGCTATGCCCCTCCAAAAAAAAAAAGAAGGAAGAAGAGTATATAGAGGATTTATAAATATGTATAGTAGTATACATATATAGACTTCATATGTATATAGTATATATATATAATATAAATATACATCTATATAGCTTATATATTTATATATATATATATATATATATATAAATCCTTATATGATGTTAATAATCTATACATTTAATATATATATATATATATTAATATATAAATCCTTATATGAATATATATAGATATTTATTGTATATATATATATAAGAGGTAAAGAAGAAAAGTATTAGTTATTTTATATTAATAATATTAATTTGATTAAAATAATTAATTTAAGTAATTATATTTAAAAACAGAAACTAATAAATTGTATTAAAATTTAGATTTAAAATTTAAATAGTATTATAATTAAAAAATATTAGAATTAAAGTTAAAATAATTAATTTAAGTAATTATATTTAAAAAACAGAAACTAATAAATTGTATTAAAATTTAGATTTAAAATTTAAATAGTATTATAATTAAAAAATATTAGAATTAAAGTTAAAATAATTCAGTTAATTATTTAAATTTTGATTTAATTTATTTATTTAAAATTTATAATATTATAAAACCGTATTATTTTAATTTTACTAATAATTATAATTTATTTTGTTATAAAATTTTATTTAATTAAAAAGATACATGAAATTTTTTGATTGTTAATAATTTCTTAAAGGATTTTAATTATTCTCAGTATTAAGTATTAAATATTAAAGAAATTTAGATTTAATTATTAATTTAAGTATAAACTAAATATGTGCCAGCAGTTGCGGTTAAACATAATATACAAATAAAATAGTTTGGTTATTAGTATTAAATATAATTTATAATTTAATTTTTTTTTAAAAAGTAAAATTTAATTAAATATTATTATTATAATTATTTTATTCTATTAAATTTTATTTAAAACTAGGATTAGATACCCTATTATAAAAATTTAAATTAATTTACTAAAAAATTAATAGTTATGTTCTTTAAATTTAAAAAATTTGGCGGTATTTTAGTCTTATTAGAGGAACCTGTTTATTAATTGATAATCCACGATTAATTTTACTTATTTAATTAATTCATATATCGCTGTCATGAATATATTAAAAAATTTATTTTCTTTATTTATTATTATAATTTATGTTAAGTCAAGATGTGGTTTATAAATAAGAATATAATGGGTTACATTAAATTTTATTTTTGGATTTTAAATGAAAATTAAAATGAAATTGGATTTAATAGTAAATTTATTTATTTTGTTAATATGAAGAAAGATCTAAAATATGTACATATTGCCCGTCATTCTTATTAAAAATAAGACAAGTCGTAACAAAGTAAATGTACTGGAAAGTGTATTTAGAAAGATTAAATAAATATCTAAATTTAAGTATATCATTTACAATGATAAGATGTTGTTAAACTTTATTTAAATTTATTTTATTAATATAATAATTTTTATTTGATTTTTTATAAAAATAATTTATTTATTTAAGGTTTTAGTATTTATTAAAAATTAATTTATAGATTTATAGTTTAATAGTATTGTGAAAGAAATAATTAAATTTATAAAAGAATTAATTTAGTACCTTTTGTATCAGGGTTGATTAAAATTTTTAATTTTTTTTTAAATTCTCAAAATTTATAGAGTTAATTTTATTATTAATTTATTGTGTTATAAATATTTATAAAATAATATTAGTTTTGAAATTTAATTCGTTATATTATATTTAGTTATTTAAGATTTAAATTTAATTTAAAATTTTAAAAGTTATTTTGATTTTGTTGATTAATATTTTAAATTTAAATTATTTTAGGGATAAGCTTGAAATTTTTATATAATAATTTATTTATTTTAATAATTTATAGGAATAGAAATTTTTATTTAAGTTTGTAAAAATTTATTATTTATTTATTTTTAATTTATTATAAATTATTTATTATTAATATTAAATTTTATTAATGAATATTTAATTAATAGTAATAATGATTAAATTAGTATAATTTACATTTATAAATTATGAATTCGGCAAAAATTATTTTCATCTGTTTAACAAAAACATTGTATTAAGTTTAATTTAATATAGGATCTGCTCAATGATTTATTAAATAGCTGCAGTATTTTGACTGTGCAAAGGTAGCATAATAATTAGTCTTTTAATTGAGGACTTGTATGAAAGATTTGATGAGAAATAAACTTTATTATTTATATAATTAAAATTTTATTTTTAAGTAAAAAAGCTTAAATTATTTAAAGGGACGATAAGACCCTATAAAACTTTATAAATTTTAATTTTAATTTTTTTGGTTTTATAAATATTTTATTTTTATAATTTATTTTATTGGGGTGATAAAAAAAATTAATAAACTTTTTTTAAAATTTAACATTATTTAATGAATTTTTGAATTAAAATTTTTAATTAAAGGAAAAAGTTACTTTAGGGATAACAGCGTAATTAATTTTTTAAGTCCAAATTTAAAAATTAGTTTGCGACCTCGATGTTGAATTAAGATTAATCTTAGGTGCAAAATTTTAAGTATTAGGTCTGTTCGACCTTTAAATTCTTACATGATTTGAGTTCAAACCGGTGTAAGCCAGGTTGGTTTCTATCTTTTAAAAATTAATTTGTTTTAGTACGAAAGGATTAAATAATTAAATTAAATTTTTATTAAATGAATAAAAATAATTTAACTATTTTGGCAGATAATTGTGTTAAATTTAGAATTTAATTATATAATTTTTATTATAGATAGTAATTTTTATATTTGTTATAATTATTAATTTTTTGATTTTATTTTTAATAGTTTTTATAAGAGTTGCTTTTTTTACTTTATTAGAGCGTAAAGTTTTAGGTTATATTCAATTACGTAAAGGTCCGAATAAGTTTTTGATTAAAGGTATTTTTCAACCTATAGGTGATGGGTTAAAATTATTTTTTAAAGAAGTTAATTATCCGAGTAATATAAATTTTTTTATTTTTATAATTTCTCCTTTATTGGGTTTATTAATTTCAATTTTTTTTTGATTTATTTATCCTTATATTGGTATGAACTATATTATAGGATTTGGTTTAATTTATATATTTTGTTGTTCAAGTTTAATAGTTTATATTTTTTTAATAATTAGATGATCTTCGAATTCTAATTATTCAGTTTTAGGTATAATTCGGTTTATTTCTCAAATGATTTCATATGAAGTTAGAATAATAATTATTATTATAAATTTAATATTTTTAATTAATAGTTTTAATTTAAATGATTTTTATATCTATCAAATTAATTTAAAATTTTTTTTTTTTCTTTTTTTTTTGTTTATTTTATTATTAATTAGATTTTTAGCTGAAATAAATCGTTCTCCTTTTGATTTTTCTGAGGGTGAATCAGAATTAGTTTCTGGATTTAATATTGAATTTAGAAGTTTATCTTTTATTTTTATTTTTATATCTGAATATATAAGAATTATATTTATAGGGATACTATTATGTGAAATGTTTTTTGGTTTGATAATAAATAAATTTTATTTAAATATTTTTATTTTGATTTTTATATTTATAGTTATTTGATTACGTGGGTTTTTACCACGATTTCGTTATGATAAATTAATATATTTAGTTTGGAAATTAATTTTACCTTTGTCTTTATTTTTATTTGTCTTTAATTTTTCTATTAAATTATTTAACTTATATCATTAATTTAAGTATTAAGTTAATAGAATTAAATTCTATTTTTTATTTTCAAAATAAATATTTTAAATAAATTAATTAACTAAATTAATAATTTATCTCATAACTTTATGATATAAAAGTTAATGAAAAAGTAAGAAAAATAAATTGTTGTAAAAATTTGCCCTGTTGTAATAAATGGGTATTCAACTGGTTGTATCCCAATTCAGGTTAAAATAAAAAATGTTATAATAAATATTCAGAATAAAAATTTATTTAATGGGTAAAATTTATTTCTTAAAAAATTTTTATTGTTTAATATAGGTAAGATTAATAAAATTAAAATTGAAAGTATTAAAGCAATAACCCCTCCTAATTTATTAGGGATTGCTCGTAAAATTGAATAAGAAAATAAAAAATATCATTCTGGTTGAATGTGATTTGGTGTAATTATTGAATTTGCTATAATAAAATTATTGTGATCATTTAGTAGGTATGGAAAAATTAAAGCTAAAATAAAAAATATTCATATAAATATGATTAATCCAATTAAATCTTTAATTAGAAAATATGGAGAAAAAGTAATTTTATCAAAATTTCTATTAATTCCTAGTGGATTATTAGAACCTGTTAAATGAAGAAAGAATAAGTGAATAAAAGTAAATAAAATAATAATAAATGGTAAAATAAAATGGATTGAGAAAAATCGTGTTAATGTAGCATTATTAATTGAGAATCCCCCTCAAATTCAAATAACAATTGAATTTCCTAAATAA
The DNA here is from genome assembly GCF_020882245.1 of Rhopalosiphum padi. NCBI lineage: Eukaryota > Metazoa > Arthropoda > Insecta > Hemiptera > Aphididae > Rhopalosiphum > Rhopalosiphum padi. Next base: position 16,908 of record NW_026869999.1, read on the forward strand.
GGAATTGCTGATAATAAATTTGTGATTACTGTTGCCCCCCAAAATGATATTTGTCCTCATGGTAATACATAACCTACAAATGCTGTTATTATTGTTAATAATAATAAAATTACTCCAATAATTCATGTTATTTTAAAGTTGAAAGAATTTATATAGATACCATCGTCTAATATGAATATAAATTATAATAAAAAATATAGAAGCCCCATTTGCATGGAAAGATCGGATTAATCATCCAAAGTTAATATTTCGATTTATATTAATAATTCTTTGAAAAGCTAAATTAATATCTGTTTTATAATGGAAGGCTAAAAATAATCCTGTTAAAATTTGATTAATTAAACAAATTATTAATAAAGATCCAAAATTTCATATAAAACTAATTCTAGCTGGTGTAGGTAAATTTAATATTGGGGATAAAGTTTTTAGTATATTTTTTTTCATTAATTATTTTTTTGTCGAATTGGTCCTTTATTAATTTTTAGTATTCAAATAATTAAAATTAATATAAAAAAAAGGATTAAGATAATTAAATAAATTATTAAATTATTTGGTATTATGAATATATTTAATAAATTAAAATTATCTTCAAATATAAATTTATTTTCATAATTGAAATTTTCAAGATTGAGATTTAATTTTAAATAAAAGATTAACATTAAAATTAATGTTAATTTATAAATTATAATTTTATAATTTTTATTAATATTTAATTCATTAAAAGCAATTCTTGAAATATATAAAAAAATAATTATTAATCCTCCAATGTATAAGATAAATACTATAAATGAAATTCATGCTGTTTTAGTAATTATATTAATTATTAATGTTAAAGTTATAGTTTGAATTAAAATGATTAAGTTTGATCTAATTGGTGATTTTATTATAGTTAATAAAATTGCTATGGTTAAATTAGTTAATAAAATAAATTTTAAAATTCAGTATATATTTTAATTAAAATATTAATTTTGGAGATTAATGATAATATGTATATATTTATACTGATTTATTTTAAATAATTTTATAATTTTGATTTACAATATCAATGTTTTTTTTAAACTATTAAAATGATAAATTTATTTATTTTAGTATTAATATTTATATTATTTTCTGGAGTTTTATTTTATATTTTTAATTTTAATCATTTATTAATAATACTTTTAGGATTAGAATATTTATTATTAATTTTATCTTTATTATTTTTATTAAATTTAATAATATTTATTAAACAATATGTTTTATTATTAATTTTTTTTATTTTTTGTATTAGTGAAAGAGTTTTAGGTTTAACAATTTTGATTTTAATAGTTCGTATATATGGTAATGATTACTTAAAGTCATTAATAATTTTACAATGTTAATAATTTTAATATTAATTTTATTTAGTATGATTTTTTTTAGTCTTAATTTTAAAAGATGATGATTAGCCCAGAATTTTTTTTTTTTTTTTTTTTTTTTTATATATTTCAAGATACCTATGTTTAATTATTTTTTAAATGTTAGTTATTTATTTGGTATAGATATATTTTCTTATTTGATATTTATATTAGGTGTTTGAATTATTAGATTAGTTTATATTTCTAGATTTAGTCTTAAGAATAATTATTTAAAGTATTTTAATTTTTTAATATTTATTTTTATTATTATTTTTTATTTTTGTTTTTTTAGAAATAATTTTATTTTATTTTATATTTTTTATGAAATTAATTTAATTCCTGTTATTATTTTAATTTATGGTTGAGGTTATCAATATGAGCGTTTTAAGGCTGGTTTTTATTTATTTATTTATATAATTTTTTTTTCTTTACCTTTTTTTTCTTGTTTATTGAGTTTAAATAATTTTAATTTTATATTTATATATTATTATGATTACTTATATAATTTAAATTTTTATTATTATTTATTTTTAATAATAATTTTTTTAGTTAAGATACCTTTATTTATATTTCATATTTGACTTCCAAAGGCTCATGTTGAGGCTCCTATTAGTGGTTCAATAATTTTAGCTGGGATTATATTAAAATTAGGTGGTTTTGGTATTTATCATGTTTTAATATTAGTTTTTAAAGTTAACTTAAAATTTAATTATTTATTTATTTCTTTATGTTTATTAGGTATATTGGTTTTAAGATTAGTTTGTTTTTTTCAGAGAGACTTAAAAATTTTGATTGCTTATTCTTCTGTTGTTCATATAGCTTTAGTAATTATTGGGTTTTTAACTTTAAATAATTGTGGTTATTTTGGTTCATTAATTTTAATATTTGGCCATGGTTTATGTTCTTCTGGTTTATTTTGTTTAAGAAATATTTGTTATTTACGTTTTAAAAGTCGAAGTTTATTTTTAAATAAGGGTTTAATTAATATTTATCCTGTTTTATCATTTTGGTGATTTTTATTATGTTCTTCAAATATATCTTTTCCCCCATCTTTAAATTTATTTGGTGAATTATTTTTATTAATTAGTTTAATAATTTGATTAGATTATTTTTATATATTATATTTTTTAATTATAATTTTAATATTTTTATATAGTTTATATTTATATTTATATACTCAATATGGTAAATTATTTTTTAATATAAATTATTTAGTTTATATTAATTTAAGAGAATATATATTATTATTTATGCATTGAGTTCCATTAAATTTAATTTTTTTAATTATAGAATTATTTTGTTATTTAAATAGTTTATTTAAAATATTAATTTGTGGAATTAAAGATTATATTTTTATATTTAAATAATTAAATTTAATTTTTTTTTTTTTTTTTTTTTTTTTTATTTTATTTTATTTGTAGTTTTTTTTTATTATAGGTTTATTAATGATTTATTTTGATAAATTTTATTTTATTGAATATATATTTTTTTTTTTTAATTCTTGTATAGTTTTATATGTTATTTTAATAGATTGAATATCTTTAATATTTATTTCTTTTGTTTTTTTAATTTCTTCTATAATTTTATTATATAGTATAGAATATATAAATTATGATTTTAATAAGAGTCGATTTTTAATATTAATAAATTTTTTTATTATATTTATATTTTTTTTGGTTATTAGTCCTAATTTGATTAGAATTTTATTAGGTTGGGATGGTTTAGGGATGGTTTCTTTTTGTTTAGTTGTTTTTTATCAAAATAAAAAATCTTATAGTTCAGGTTTAGTAACAGTTATTTTAAATCGTTTAGGTGATTTATTTATTATTATATCTATAATTTGAATATTAAATTTTGGTTCTTGAAATTTTATTTTAATTGATTATTATGTTAATTTAAATTATTTATTTTTTATTATATTGATAATTATAATAGCTTCTTTAACTAAGAGAGCTCAGATTCCTTTTTCTTCTTGACTTCCTTTAGCTATAGCAGCCCCTACTCCTGTTTCTTCATTAGTTCATTCTTCTACTTTAGTTACTGCTGGTATTTACTTAATAATTCGTTTTAATGAAATTTTTTTAAATTTTTCTTTTTTAAATTATTTAATAGTAATTTCTTGTTTGACAATATTAATAGCTGGTTTGAATGCAATTTTTGAATTTGATTTAAAGAAAATTATTGCTTTTTCTACTTTAAGACAAATAAGATTTATATTTATAATTTTATGTTTAGGTAAAATTGATATATGTTTTTTTTATTTATTAATACATGCTTTATTTAAATCTATAATATTTTTAAGAGCTGGGATTTTAATTTTAAATATAAATAATAATCAAGATATTCGTAAAATGGGTGGTTTAATTGATTATTTACCTTTTTGTGGTTTAATTTTTATATTTACTTTAATGTCTTTATGTGGTTTTCCTTTTTTTTGTAGTTTTTATTCAAAGGATTTAATTTTTGAATATTTTTTAATAATAAATTTAAATTTTTTTTTTTTTTTTTTTTTTTTATTTTCTTTTTTTTTAACTTTTTTTTATTCTATTCGTGTAATTTATTATTTAATAATAATAAATTTTTCTATATATAATTATATAATAATTGTTAAATTTGAAAGAAAAATTTTGATTATTAGAATAATATTTATTAGATTTATTATAATTTTTTTTGGTTCTTTTTTTATATGATTGATATTTTATAAGTTTGATTTAATTTTATTAGAATTTAAATTTAAAATTTTAAGAGTTTTAATTTTATTTTTTAGAATTTGATTTTTTTTTGAACTTAATAATTTTTTATTTTCTATAAGTTATTTTATTTCTTTATTTAATGTTTTTTTTTTTGGTATAATATGAAATTTATTATTTTTTAAGGTTAATTTTTTTTTAAATAATTTTCTTTATGTTGGTTTTTTTTCTTTAAAAGTTTTCGAGGTTGGTTGAATTGAATATAATTTAAATAGAGGTTTAATTTTTTTTTTTAAAAAATTAATTTTATTTAGTCAAAATATTTTTTTAAATAGTTATAAGGTTTATATTTTATTATTTTTTTTATGATTTTTAATTATTTTATTTTTTAATTATTAAATTTGAATAGCTTAATTATAGAGCATTATATTGAAGATATAAAGGTAAATTTAAATTTTTTAAATAATTTTAAAAATTTTATTTTTTAAAAAAAAAGTTTTATTTTGAAATAAAGACTAAATCTTAGTTAAGGTTATTTTTGTGTTTTTAAAAAAAGGTAAAATTTTGATTTAATTTTAATTTTTTTTTTATGGTAAGGTAGCTACCTTTGCAAATTTTTAAAAATTTTTATTTTTTAAAAAAAAAGTTTTATTTTGAAATAAAGACTAAATCTTAGTTAAGGTTATTTTTGTGTTTTTAAAAAAAGGTAAAATTTTGATTTAATTTTAATTTTTTTTTATGGTAAGGTAGCTACCTTTGCAAATTTTTAAAAATTTTATTTTTTAAAAAAAAAGTTTTATTTTGAAATAAAGACTAAATCTTAGTTAAGGTTATTTTTGTGTTTTTAAAAAAAGGTAAAATTTTGATTTAATTTTAATTTTTTTTTATGGTAAGGTAGCTACCTTTGCAAATTTTTAAAAATTTTATTTTTTAAAAAAAAAGTTTTATTTTGAAATAAAGACTAAATCTTAGTTAAGGTTATTTTTTTGTTTTTAAAAAAAGGTAAAATTTTGATTTAATTTTAATTTTTTTTTATGGTAAGGTAGCTATCTTTGCAAATTTTTAAAAATTTTATTTTTTAAAAAAAAAGTTTTATTTTGAAATAAAGACTAAATCTTAGTTAAGGTTATTTTTGTGTTTTTAAAAAAAGGTAAAATTTTGATTTAATTTTAATTTTTTTTTATGGTAAGGTAGCTACCTTTGCAAATTTTTAAAAATTTTATTTTTTAAAAAAAAAGTTTTATTTTGAAATAAAGACTAAATCTTAGTTAAGGTTATTTTTTTGTTTTTAAAAAAAGGTAAAATTTTGATTTAATTTTAATTTTTTTTTATGGTAAGGTAGCTACCTTTGCAAATTTTTAAAAATTTTATTTTTTAAAAAAAAAGTTTTATTTTGAAATAAAGACTAAATCTTAGTTAAGGTTATTTTTGTGTTTTTAAAAAAAGGTAAAATTTTGATTTAATTTTAATTTTTTTTTTATGGTAAGGTAGCTACCTTTGCAAATTTTTAAAAATTTTATTTTTTAAAAAAAAAGTTTTATTTTGAAATAAAGACTAAATCTTAGTTAAGGTTATTTTTTTGTTTTTAAAAAAAGGTAAAATTTTGATTTAATTTTAATTTTTTTTTATGGTAAGGTAGCTATCTTTGCAAATTTTTAAAAATTTTATTTTTTAAAAAAAAAGTTTTATTTTGAAATAAAGACTAAATCTTAGTTAAGGTTATTTTTGTGTTTTTAAAAAAAGGTAAAATTTTGATTTAATTTTAATTTTTTTTTATGGTAAGGTAGCTACCTTTGCAAATTTTTAAAAATTTTATTTTTTAAAAAAAAAGTTTTATTTTGAAATAAAGACTAAATCTTAGTTAAGGTTATTTTTGTGTTTTTAAAAAAAGGTAAAATTTTGATTTAATTTTAATTTTTTTTTATGGTAAGGTAGCTACCTTTGCAAATTTTTAAAAATTTTATTTTTTAAAAAAAAAGTTTTATTTTGAAATAAAGACTAAATCTTAGTTAAGGTTATTTTTGTGTTTTTAAAAAAAGGTAAAATTTTGATTTAATTTTAATTTTTTTTTATGGTAAGGTAGCTACCTTTGCAAATTTTTAAAAATTTTATTTTTTAAAAAAAAAGTTTTATTTTGAAATAAAGACTAAATCTTAGTTAAGGTTATTTTTGTGTTTTTAAAAAAAGGTAAAATTTTGATTTAATTTTAATTTTTTTTTATGGTAAGGTAGCTACCTTTGCAAATTTTTAAAAATTTTATTTTTTAAAAAATTATTTATAAATAATATATTATTTTTATATTGAAAATATAATGTTTTATTTTAAACTAATAAATATTTAAAGATTAAACATTAATAATGCTTTAAAAGATAGTTAGCAGCTTCTTTTTTAAAAATCTTTTTAATTGGAATTTTTTTTTCAATATTATTATTAACAGTAATAAACCTCTATTTTGGTTTCAATTAAAAATAAGGATTAAAAAAATCTATTATTAAGTCGAAATTAATATGTAATTTATTACTTCTTATTTAAGATAAATTATAAAATAATTTTTAAAAGCAAATTAAATGTTATAAATTTTAACTATTATCCTTTAAATTTTTCAATTTAATGATCCAAATTTTCATTCATAAAAAATAGTAATAATTATAAATATAAAAAAAATAATAAACATTAAATTAAAGTAAATTATGTTTGAAATCTTAAAGTTTAAAATTATTGGTATAATAATTGAAATTTCGATATCAAAAATTAAAAAAATAATTGCAATTAAATAAAAATTTAATGAAAATGGGATTCGTGATTTATTAAATGGGTCAAAACCACATTCAAAGGGTGCTGACTTATTATAATTAAATTTTATTTTTATATTAATTATAATTATTAGTATAAAAAGAATTATTAAAATAATAAATATTACAATTATTGAAATTAAATTTAATATAATTATTTTATTTAAATTTTAAACTTTTTGATTGGAAATCAAATATACTAATTTATATTAATAAAATTAATTATTTCATCAATAAAAAGTTATATAAAGAAATAGTCAAATGATATCAATAAAATGTCAATATCAAGCTCCTAATTCAAATCTGATATGATGAATATGAGAAAAGTGAAGTTTAATTATTCGTATAAGATTGATAATTAAAAAAATTGTTCCGATAATTACATGTAAACCATGAAATCCTGTTGCTATATAAAAAGAAGAACCAAAAATTGAATCTGAGAATGTAAATGTAGCTTGTTTATATTCTAATATTTGAAGTATTAGAAAGTAGATACTTAAAATAATTGTTAAATTTATAAAAATGATAGTTTTTTTTTTAGAATTATTAAGTAAGTAAAGATGAGCTAAAGTAACAGTAAAACTTGATGTTAATAAAATAATTGTATTTAATAAAGGAATTAATAATGGATTGAAAAATATAATATTTTTTGGTGGTCAATTTAGTCCTAGTTCAATTGATGGTGCTAAAGAATTGTGTAGAAAATTTCAAAAAAAAGAAATAAATAAAAATATTTCAGAGATAATAAATAAGATTATTCTAAATTTGATTAAATTTATAATATAAAAATTATGATTACCTTGAAATGTTCTTTCTCGAATTACATCTCGTCATCATAAGATAGAAATACTAATAATTATTAGTAGATTAAATAATGATATTATATTTATTTTAAAATTTATAATTATAATATTAGAAATTATTAAATTAAATGTATTAAATGCTATTAAGATAGGTCATGGACTTAATCTTAAAATAAAATATGGTTGATTAATTTTTATCATTATTCACTAGAGTATAAAGATGAAAGAATTGAGAATACATAACTTTGAATTAAAGCTACGCATAATTCAAAAATTATTATAAATATTTGAATAAAAATAATAATAATTATAAGTGAATTAAAATTTAATAGAGTTATTAATAAATGTCCTGCAATTAAATTAGCTGTTAAACGAATAGAAAGAGATATTGGTCGAATAATAATTCTTATTGTTTCAATAATTGTTATTAATGGGGCTAGGTAAATTGGTGTATTTAAAGGAATCAAGTGTGCAATTATATTTTTAGTGTTTTTACAAGTTGACAAAATAATAAAAAATATTCAAAATGGAATAGCTAAAGTAACAGAAAATACTATATGACTTGATGATGAAAAAATATATGGGAATAAGCTAAAAAAATTATTAAGTAGAATAAATATAAAAAGTGAAATAAATAAAAATGCAGGAGATTTAGTTTTTTTTATTTTATAAAGTATTAGTATTTCATTGTTTAGTATATTAAATATTTTAAATAATAATCAGTTTATTCGATTTGGTAAGATTCATAAAAAGTTTGGTATAAATAAAATGATTAAAAGAGTTCTGATTCAATTTATTTCTAAATTAAAAATTGTTGTTGATGGGTCAAAAATATTAAATAAATTTGTTGTAATTTTTTATGTTATTTTTTTTAAAAAAATTAATTTTTAAGTTTTTAATAAAATTAAAATATAGTAAGTTTATGATTACATAAAATGTAGAAAAAAAAAATAAGAATAAAATTAATCAATTAATTGGTGCTATTTGAGGAATTAAGTGATATTAATAAATAATTTTAATTTGACAAATTAATGTTATGCTTTAACTAATCTCTTTCATTAGAAGTAATTGCTAATTTACTATATTTTGATTTAAGAGATCATTACTTTGCTTTTCAGTCATCTAATGAATTAAAAATTTTTAATTCAATAAATAAATTTATTTAAATTAATTGATTCAATTTGAATAGGTATAAATCTGTGATTAATACCACAAATTTCTGAGCATTGTCCAAAGTATATTCCTGGTCGATTTATAAAAAGATTAATTTGATTTATTCGTCCTGGGATTGCATCAATTTTAATAGCTAAACTTGGAATTGTTCATGAATGAATTACATCGTCTGACGAAATTAAGAGTCGAATATTAAATTTAAATGGGATAATAGTTTTATTATCTACTTCAATTAATCGAAAATTTTCTTTATTTAATTCATTTATTATATAAGATTCAAATTCAATATTTGAAAAATCTGAATATTCATATGATCAGAATCATTGATGACCAAAAATTTTAATTGTTAAAATTGGGCATTTAATTTCATCTATTAAGTATAGTAGGTGAAGTGAAGGTATAGCAATAAAAATTAAAATAATTGGTGGAGTTGTAGTTCAGATAAATTCAATTATTTGATTTTCAGAGATTTTAATATTAATAAATTTATTTTTTATAATAAAAATTATTATATAAGTAATTGTTGTTATAATTATAATAATAATGAAAATTGTATGATCGTGAAAAAAAATTAATTGTTCTATTAGTGGTGAATTACTATTTTGAAATCTTAGTTTTATTCAAGTTATAATTTCTAAAAAAAGATTATTCTTTATAAATGAATTTTAAGTTCATTGCATATAGTTTCTGCCATATTAGAAATTAATAATTAGAGGTAATTCTGAATATGAATGTTCTAAGGGTGGTAAATTATGAATTCATTCAATAGAATTTCTTAAATTTAATTTAAAAATAGTTGTTTTTTTTAAAAAAATTCTATTTCAAATACAATAAATTAAAATAATAATTCTAAATGTTGAAATTATTGAACCAATTGATGAAATTATATTTCATAGTAAAAAATTATTTGGGTAATCTGTGTATCGTCGAGGTATACCATTTAAACCTAAAAAATGTTGGGGGAAGAAAGTTATATTTACCCCAATAAATATTAAAATGAATTGAATTTTTAAAATAAAATTATTTATTGAAAATCCAGTGAAAATTGGGAATCAATGAATTAAACTAGCAATAATAGCAAATACAATTCCTATTGATAATACATAGTGGAAATGAGCTACTACATAGTAAGTATCGTGAAGAATGATATCAATAGATGAATTAGCAAGAATTACTCCTGTCAATCCTCCAATTGTGAATAAAAAAATAAAACCTAAAGATCAAATTGTGGAAGGTGAAAAATTAATTTTAGATCCATAAATAGTAGCTAATCATCTAAAAATTTTAATTCCTGTTGGAATTGCAATAATTATAGTTGCTGATGTAAAATATGCTCGTGTATCAACGTCTATTCCAATTGTAAATATATGATGTGCTCATACAATAAATCCTAATAATCCAATAGTTAGTATAGCATAGATTATACTAATATTACCGAATGTTTCGTTTTTATTACTTTCTTGACTAATAATATGTGAAATTAATCCAAATCCGGGTAAAATTAAAATATATACTTCTGGATGTCCAAAAAATCAGAATAAATGTTGATAAAGAATTGGATCTCCTCCTCCTGCAGGGTCAAAGAATGATGTATTTAAATTACGATCAGTAAGAAGTATAGTAATTGCACCAGCTAAAACAGGTAAGGATAAAATTAATAATATAGCTGTAATTAAAATTGATCAAGGGAATAATGGAATTTGATTTAATTTTATATTATTAGGTATTATATTTAAAATTGTACAAATAAAATTAATTGCTCCTAAAATTGATGAGATTCCTGCTAAATGTAGAGAAAAAATTGTTAAATCAACTGAAATATTATTATGAGCAATATTATTAGATAAAGGGGGATAAATTGTTCATCCTGTTCCTGTTCCGTTATTAATTATAAAACTACAAATTATTATTATTAATGAAGGAGGTAATAATCAAAATCTAATATTATTTAATCGTGGGAATGATATATCAGGGCATCCTATTATTATAGGAATTAATCAATTTCCAAAACCACCAATAACAATTGGTATAGTTATAAAAAAAATTATAATAAAAGCGTGAATTGTAACAATTACATTATATAATTGATTATTATTAATAATTGAATTAATTTGACTTAGTTCTAGTCGAATTAAGATTCTAAGGGATGAACCAATTATACCTGATCAAATACCAAATAAAAAATATAAAGTTCCAATATCTTTATGATTAGTTGAAAAGATTCATTTTATAGATAAAATGGCTGATAATAGGTTATAAATTGTAAATTTATATATAGATTTAAAAAATCTTTTTATCAATAACTTTATATTCAAATTCTATGATATTAAATTGCAAATTTAAAGGTATTAATTATTTTAATTAAGGTTTAAAAAAAAATATTTTTAATTTTGAAGATTAATAGTTTAATTTAACTTAAAACCTTAATAAATAAATAAATAACTAAAAAATAATCTAAAGAAGTTAATAAATATTAATAAGTTGTAATTATTTTTTTTTAATTGAAGATATCATTTATTGAATAAGTTAAAATTAAATAATATGAAATAAGTTATTTTAATATAAAAATATAAATTTAAAATTGTTAATATAATTAATATTATTATAATTAAATATAAATTATTATAAATTAAGTTTTTGATTAATATTCATTTTATTAAAAACCCAATTATAGGTGGTAATCCTATAATTGAAAAAATTAATATTATTAAATTTAGTTTAAAGAAAAAATTTAAATTAAAAAATTTTATTTGATTAATATAATTAATATTATAATTATTTAAAATTTTAATAATTAAAAAATTTAAAATTGAGTAAATTAAAAAATAATTGATTCATAATTTATTATTTATTAAAATTGCAAATAGTATTCATGTTGAATTATTGATTGAAGATATTGCTAAGATTTTACGTATAGAATTTTGATTTATTCCAAAAATTGAGTTTATTGAAATTAAAATAATTAAGAAAATTAAATTTTTATCAATATTTAGATATGAAATTAAAACAAATGGGGAAATTTTTTGTCAAGTTATTATTAATAGGCATGAAAATCAATTTAATCCTTCTATTATTGAAGGTAATCATAAGTGAAAAGGTATTAATCTTAATTTTATTAATAGTGGTAAAATAATTAAAATATTACTATTATTTATAAAAAAAAAATTTTTATTAATTAAGAAAATTAATAATAAAATTGAAGCAAAAGCTTGAATTAAGAAATATTTTATTGTAGCTTCAATAGAGTAAATTGATGATTTAAAATTTAAAATAGGAATAATTGAGAATAAGTTTAATTCTAACCCTATTCATATTGAAAGTCAATTAGATGCTGAAATTGATATTAAAGTTCTAAATATTAATATAATTAAAAATATTATTTTTGTTAAATTTAAATTTATCAGAAAAAAGAATATTATTCTATATTTGAAGTATGAATCCAAAAGCTTAATTTAGCTTATTTTTCTAATTTACTTATACTTAAGTGTTTATGCATATAAATTTTTGAAATTTATGGATTAGTTTAATTCTTAAAGTATAATAAAAGTATATATAATACATGATTTACTCTATCAAAGTAACCCTTTTTCAGGCATTTTATTTTTAAAATATTATTTAATAAAAAAATGTTTATTGGTTTATAAATGTATTAGAAAAAATATCAGAAAATTTTTTAAAAAAAAATATTTTAATGAGGCATGACGTTTCTATTTATCTGAAAAGGGGGGCTATGCCCCTCCAAAAAAAAAAAGAAGGAAGAAGAGTATATAGAGGATTTATAAATATGTATAGTAGTATACATATATAGACTTCATATGTATATAGTATATATATATAATATAAATATACATCTATATAGCTTATATATTTATATATATATATATATATATATATATAAATCCTTATATGATGTTAATAATCTATACATTTAATATATATATATATATATTAATATATAAATCCTTATATGAATATATATAGATATTTATTGTATATATATATATAAGAGGTAAAGAAGAAAAGTATTAGTTATTTTATATTAATAATATTAATTTGATTAAAATAATTAATTTAAGTAATTATATTTAAAAACAGAAACTAATAAATTGTATTAAAATTTAGATTTAAAATTTAAATAGTATTATAATTAAAAAATATTAGAATTAAAGTTAAAATAATTAATTTAAGTAATTATATTTAAAAAACAGAAACTAATAAATTGTATTAAAATTTAGATTTAAAATTTAAATAGTATTATAATTAAAAAATATTAGAATTAAAGTTAAAATAATTCAGTTAATTATTTAAATTTTGATTTAATTATTTATTTAAAATTTATAATATTATAAAAACCGTATTATTTTAATTTTACTAATAATTATAATTTATTTTGTTATAAAATTTTATTTAATTAAAAAGATACATGAAATTTTTTGATTGTTAATAATTTCTTAAAGGATTTTAATTATTCTCAGTATTAAGTATTAAATATTAAAGAAATTTAGATTTAATTATTAATTTAAGTATAAACTAAATATGTGCCAGCAGTTGCGGTTAAACATAATATACAAATAAAATAGTTTGGTTATTAGTATTAAATATAATTTATAATTTAATTTTTTTTTTAAAAAGTAAAATTTAATTAAATATTATTATTATAATTATTTTATTCTATTAAATTTTATTTAAAACTAGGATTAGATACCCTATTATAAAAATTTAAATTAATTTACTAAAAAATTAATAGTTATGTTCTTTAAATTTAAAAAATTTGGCGGTATTTTAGTCTTATTAGAGGAACCTGTTTATTAATTGATAATCCACGATTAATTTTACTTATTTAATTAATTCATATATCGCTGTCATGAATATATTAAAAAATTTATTTTCTTTATTTATTATTATATTTTATGTTAAGTCAAGATGTGGTTTATAAATAAGAATATAATGGGTTACATTAAATTTTATTTTTGGATTTTAAATGAAAATTAAAATGAAATTGGATTTAATAGTAAATTTATTTATTTTGTTAATATGAAGAAAGATCTAAAATATGTACATATTGCCCGTCATTCTTATTAAAAATAAGACAAGTCGTAACAAAGTAAATGTACTGGAAAGTGTATTTAGAAAGATTAATAAATATCTAAATTTAAGTATATCATTTACAATGATAAGATGTTGTTAAACTTTATTTAAATTTATTTTATTAATATAATAATTTTTATTTGATTTTTTATAAAAATAATTTATTTATTTAAGGTTTTAGTATTTATTAAAAATTAATTTATAGATTTATAGTTTAATAGTATTGTGAAAGAAATAATTAAATTTATAAAAGAATTAATTTAGTACCTTTTGTATCAGGGTTGATTAAAATTTTTAATTTTTTTTTAAATTCTCAAAATTTATAGAGTTAATTTTATTATTAATTTATTGTGTTATAAATATTTATAAAATAATATTAGTTTTTGAAATTTAATTCGTTATATTATATTTAGTTATTTAAGATTTAAATTTAATTTAAAATTTTAAAAGTTATTTTGATTTTGTTGATTAATATTTTAAATTTAAATTATTTTAGGGATAAGCTTGAAATTTTTATATAATAATTTATTTATTTTAATAATTTATAGGAATAGAAATTTTTATTTAAGTTTGTAAAAATTTATTATTTATTTATTTTTAATTTATTATAAATTATTTATTATTAATATTAAATTTTATTAATGAATATTTAATTAATAGTAATAATGATTAAATTAGTATAATTTACATTTATAAATTATGAATTCGGCAAAAATTATTTTCATCTGTTTAACAAAAACATTGTATTAAGTTTAATTTAATATAGGATCTGCTCAATGATTTATTAAATAGCTGCAGTATTTTGACTGTGCAAAGGTAGCATAATAATTAGTCTTTTAATTGAGGACTTGTATGAAAGATTTGATGAGAAATAAACTTTATTATTTATATAATTAAAATTTTATTTTTAAGTAAAAAAGCTTAAATTATTTAAAGGGACGATAAGACCCTATAAAACTTTATAAATTTTAATTTTAATTTTTTTGGTTTTATAAATATTTTATTTTTATAATTTATTTTATTGGGGTGATAAAAAAAATTAATAAACTTTTTTTAAAATTTAACATTATTTAATGAATTTTTGAATTAAAATTTTTAATTAAAGGAAAAAGTTACTTTAGGGATAACAGCGTAATTAATTTTTTAAGTCCAAATTTAAAAATTAGTTTGCGACCTCGATGTTGAATTAAGATTAATCTTAGGTGCAAAATTTTAAGTATTAGGTCTGTTCGACCTTTAAATTCTTACATGATTTGAGTTCAAACCGGTGTAAGCCAGGTTGGTTTCTATCTTTTAAAAATTAATTTGTTTTAGTACGAAAGGATTAAATAATTAAATTAAATTTTTATTAAATGAATAAAAATAATTTAACTATTTTGGCAGATAATTGTGTTAAATTTAGAATTTAATTATATAATTTTTATTATAGATAGTAATTTTTATATTTGTTATAATTATTAATTTTTTGATTTTATTTTTAATAGTTTTTATAAGAGTTGCTTTTTTTACTTTATTAGAGCGTAAAGTTTTAGGTTATATTCAATTACGTAAAGGTCCGAATAAGTTTTTGATTAAAGGTATTTTTCAACCTATAGGTGATGGGTTAAAATTATTTTTAAAGAAGTTAATTATCCGAGTAATATAAATTTTTTTATTTTTATAATTTCTCCTTTATTGGGTTTATTAATTTCAATTTTTTTTTGATTTATTTATCCTTATATTGGTATGAACTATATTATAGGATTTGGTTTAATTTATATATTTTGTTGTTCAAGTTTAATAGTTTATATTTTTTTAATAATTAGATGATCTTCGAATTCTAATTATTCAGTTTTAGGTATAATTCGGTTTATTTCTCAAATGATTTCATATGAAGTTAGAATAATAATTATTATTATAAATTTAATATTTTTAATTAATAGTTTTAATTTAAATGATTTTTATATCTATCAAATTAATTTAAAATTTTTTTTTTTTCTTTTTTTTTTGTTTATTTTATTATTAATTAGATTTTTAGCTGAAATAAATCGTTCTCCTTTTGATTTTTCTGAGGGTGAATCAGAATTAGTTTCTGGATTTAATATTGAATTTAGAAGTTTATCTTTTATTTTTATTTTTATATCTGAATATATAAGAATTATATTTATAGGGATACTATTATGTGAAATGTTTTTGGTTTGATAATAAATAAATTTTATTTAAATATTTTTATTTTGATTTTTATATTTATAGTTATTTGATTACGTGGGTTTTTACCACGATTTCGTTATGATAAATTAATATATTTAGTTTGGAAATTAATTTTACCTTTGTCTTTATTTTTATTTGTCTTTAATTTTTCTATTAAATTATTTAACTTATATCATTAATTTAAGTATTAAGTTAATAGAATTAAATTCTATTTTTTATTTTCAAAATAAATATTTTAAATAAATTAATTAACTAAATTAATAATTTATCTCATAACTTTATGATATAAAAGTTAATGAAAAAGTAAGAAAAATAAATTGTTGTAAAAATTTGCCCTGTTGTAATAAATGGGTATTCAACTGGTTGTATC
>NW_026870000.1:0-33334 GCF_020882245.1 Rhopalosiphum padi
TAATATAAAATGTACCTATTATAAGTGTGACTATTTGTACAACCGAAAATTTGCTCCTTTTCAATACGAAAAAAGTGGGTATCGCTCCGGTGTATAGTAGAGATGGTGAGTAGGTCACTGGTCACTATAGTGGATGTGTTAAATTTGAATGCAACGACGGGTAGGATTGTATACGAAAAACGATTCTGAACGGAGATGATTTGTCAGTCAATGATAATTAGTTGGATATATTATATTATTACCTATATTTAAATTGTAATATATCGTTATTTTACGCGATTTCGTAAAAAATTATATTTCATACGCACATAAAATGTTTTCTATATTGACAATGGATTTATTTTTTTACTGTTACTTGAAGGAAAACTTATGGATAACCTAGTATATCCAACCTTAAGTATAAATCACAAAGATTTTATGAATTTTCAACTTCAAAATTCTTTGCAAATTTTCGTGATTTTGATATATTTTCTAAACATATGAACTTTAAATGCTTATAAACAATAATTGTGACTAACGATTTTTGATTTATTTTTTACTACGATAAGTCTCAATTATCTATAAGTAGCTTAAAAAATGTCAAAATATTTTGAAAATTTAATCGCAAATAGATAACGCTAATATAAACGTTTGTTGAAAATTTCAAGTATTTACAATGATTCGTTTTTGACTTGCAGCAAAATCAAAAAATCGATTTTGTCTTTTCAAAGAGGGGCTGAAGTCAAAAACGAAGCATTATTACTACTCCAAAAAGTGATGACGGACACAAAAATAATACAAACATCGTTGTAAAATCAATACATTCATCACTCCGTTCAGAATCTAAAAATATTAATTTGTATTATTCGTCAAAATTAACTTGTAAAATCATATTTTATGGTTTTTATGAAGTAAAAATATCAGGTTAAATGAGACATGTGCAAGTTAAAAATTATAAATTAGAATCATTTTCGTAATAGAGTAGTCAAGGATCAAGACACTTACTTGTGTTAACTTCGGGCATAAAATATGAACAATTCGTTTATAATATCAAAAATCTTTATTAAATGAACAACAACTACACCCAATAGCTAAGTAAAAACAACCGTCAATTATGTCAAAAGGCCGTCCGGCGAACGGCACACAACCAACTAGTTTTACTCTGAGGCGATCGGGCATCGGCCGACGGATGTCGTCCCCACTACCGCCCTCTGTCGGTGCATACATTTAATAATTTTGAGTGTTTTATAAGCAGTTTAAAATTGGAATTTGTCAAAATTATCATATAAAAACATGTATTATAGTGTATTCAAAATACCAGGTTAAATGAAACACGTGAAAGACAATAATGGTAAATTTCTTAAACTATTGTTCAACCTTCTAAACATGAACTTAATATTTGAGTGTTTTATAAATGTTTTATAATGATCATTTAAATATTATAGTAAAAACAAAATATATTTATAGCATAGGTAAAATTTAAGAATAAACAATACAAGCTAAAGTTGTTTACTATTATTTTATTCAGATATTTAACAAATCTCAATTGTTTCACAGCTATTAATTTAGTGTCAATTATATTCAATAACCATTGCATAAATCCAATATTATTATCAGTATCTTCTAGTCCATTTTCAACCTAGGATGTTGATACTCTCCTTAGTGGTAGAAATGTGAATTCGTGTCTCAGCATGCCTTGATTGATCTGATATACTGCCATCTGAAAAAATGTAGTAAGTTAATAACGTATAACCGTTGGAGAATAAGTTGAGAATACAGTGTTTTACAGGCAGTTCAAAGTATGAATTTGTAATATCAGTCAATATTATCATATAAAAAACATGTTTTATAGTGTTTATGAAGTATCAGCTTAAATGACAAATATGGATGTTAGTAATGGTAAATAAGAATCATTTACTTAATCTAATTGTCTAGGTTTCATGACACTAACTTGATAATTGAGATTTTTATGAGCAGCTAAAAATATGAATTTGTAATATGAGTCAAAATTATGATATATAAGCACGTTTTATAGTGTTTATTATCAAGTATGAGCCTAAATGAAATATATGGAAGTTAATAATGGTAAATAAGAACCATTTACTTAATATAATGGTTAGGGTTTTATGACACTAACTTTTTGTAACACTACTATTAATTGAATATCAATTACATCCAATACCCATTACACGCACGTTGCATAAAACCATTAATATTAGCAGTACCTTCTATTCCATTTTCAACGGAAAATGTTGTAACTTTCCCAAGTGATAGAAATGTTAATTCATGTCTCAGCATGCCTCCAGTGATCTGCAGTACTGCCATCTAAAACACAAATAGTCAGTTAAATACGTATAATGGTTAAAGAAATAATTATAATGCTTAGCAATAAAACAGATAGTACAAATCTACCAGAATGTTTTGTTGAGTTTTAATGTAAAACAAAATATAAGTAAAGAATACACTTGTACATTAACATAAAATTGCTGCTTTTCAATATTAAAATAATAAGAGTTTGTAATACTTGTATAACGTATACAATAAGAATCATTGTCATAATTTAGTAGTCAAGGTTTCTAGACACTAACATGAGAATTGAGTGTTTTATAAACAGTTAAAAATATGACTTTGTAATATTTGTTAAAATTACCATGTAAAATCATGTTTTATTGTGTTTATGAAGTATCAGCTTAAATGTAATATTTGAATGTCAATTATTGAAAGTTAGAATCATTTGCTTATAATCTAATGATCAGAGTTTCATGACACTGACTCTTTGTTACACTACTATTAATTTAATATCAATTAAATTCAATACCCATTACGCGCACGTTGCACAAAACCATTATTATTAGCAGTACTGTCTAGTCCATTTTCAACGTAGGATGTTGATGTTTTGCATAGTGGTAGAAATGTGAATTCATGTCTCAGCATGTATTGAGTGATCTGCTGTACTGCCATCTAAAAATAAAAAATAGTCAGTTAAATATTATGTATAGTGGTTGGAGAATAACTTGAGAATACAGTGTTTTACAAGCAGTTCAAAGTATGACTTTGTAATATTTGTTTAAATTACCATGTAAAATCATGTCAAAATTATGATATTAAATCATTTTTTATTGTGTTTGTGAAGTATCAGCTTAAATGTAATATTTGAATGTCAATTATTGAAAATTAGAATCATTTGCTTATAATCTAATGGTCAGGGTTTCATGACACTGACTTTTTGTTACACTACTATTAATTTAATATCAATTAAATTCAATACCCATTACACGCACGTTGCACAAAACCCTTGTTATTAGCAGTATCGTCTAGTACATTTTCAACGTAGGATATTGATATTTAGCATAGTGGTAGAAATGTGAATTCATGTCTCGGCATGTATTGAATGATCTGCTGTACTGCCATCTAAAAAAAAAATAGTAAGTTAAATATGTATAATGGTTGGAGGATAAAATGTCGCTACTAGACACCGTAAGGAGGACAACAATTTTTATATAACAACTAGTACGTGGACAACACTGAATAATTTTTTAAATGGAAACAATCAAAACATAAACTAACAGACAAACTTCATTTTTATTACAAAATTCTTGAAAACAATTTACAGTTGAAACTCAAATACAAATACGAATGTAAAACTGCAAAATGATAGGAAATATAGACATAATATTATATAACAGACGATAAGAAATAATAATTATGATAAGCCATAAAAGATAGTACCTACAAATATACCAGAATGTTTTGTAGAATATAAAATGTACCTATTATAAGTGTGACTATTTGTACAACCGAAAATTTGCTCCTTTTCAATACGAAAAAAGTGGGTATCGCTCCGGTGTATAGTAGAGATGGTGAGTAGGTCACTGGTCACTATAATGGATGTGTTAAATTTGAATGCAACGACGGGTAGGATTGTATACGAAAAACGATTCTGAACGGAGATGATTTGTCAGTCAATGATAATTAGTTGGATATATTATATTATTACCTATATTTAAATTGTAATATATCGTTATTTTACGCGATTTCGTAAAAAATTATATTTCATACGCACATAAAATGTTTTCTATATTGACAATGGATTTATTTTTTTACTGTTACTTGAAGGAAAACTTATGGATAACCTAGTATATCCAACCTTAAGTATAAATCACAAAGATTTTATGAATTTTCAACTTCAAAATTCTTTGCAAATTTTCGTGATTTTGATATATTTTCTAAACATATGAACTTTAAATGCTTATAAACAATAATTGTGACTAACGATTTTTGATTTATTTTTTACTACGATAAGTCTCAATTATCTATAAGTAGCTTAAAAAATGTCAAAATATTTTGAAAATTTAATCGCAAATAGATAACGCTAATATAAACGTTTGTTGAAAATTTCAAGTATTTACAATGATTCGTTTTTGACTTGCAGCAAAATCAAAAAATCGATTTTGTCTTTTCAAAGAGGGGCTGAAGTCAAAAACGAAGCATTATTACTACTCCAAAAAGTGATGACGGACACAAAAATAATACAAACATCGTTGTAAAATCAATACATTCATCACTCCGTTCAGAATCTAAAAATATTAATTTGTATTATTCGTCAAAATTAACTTGTAAAATCATATTTTATGGTTTTTATGAAGTAAAAATATCAGGTTAAATGAGACATGTGCAAGTTAAAAATTATAAATTAGAATCATTTTCGTAATAGAGTAGTCAAGGATCAAGACACTTACTTGTGTTAACTTCGGGCATAAAATATGAACAATTCGTTTATAATATCAAAAATCTTTATTAAATGAACAACAACTACACCCAATAGCTAAGTAAAAACAACCGTCAATTATGTCAAAAGGCCGTCCGGCGAACGGCACACAACCAACTAGTTTTACTCTGAGGCGATCGGGCATCGGCCGACGGATGTCGTCCCCACTACCGCCCTCTGTCGGTGCATACATTTAATAATTTTGAGTGTTTTATAAGCAGTTTAAAATTGGAATTTGTCAAAATTATCATATAAAAACATGTATTATAGTGTATTCAAAATACCAGGTTAAATGAAACACGTGAAAGACAATAATGGTAAATTTCTTAAACTATTGTTCAACCTTCTAAACATGAACTTAATATTTGAGTGTTTTATAAATGTTTTATAATGATCATTTAAATATTATAGTAAAAACAAAATATATTTATAGCATAGGTAAAATTTAAGAATAAACAATACAAGCTAAAGTTGTTTACTATTATTTTATTCAGATATTTAACAAATCTCAATTGTTTCACAGCTATTAATTTAGTGTCAATTATATTCAATAACCATTGCATAAATCCAATATTATTATCAGTATCTTCTAGTCCATTTTCAACCTAGGATGTTGATACTCTCCTTAGTGGTAGAAATGTGAATTCGTGTCTCAGCATGCCTTGATTGATCTGATATACTGCCATCTGAAAAAATGTAGTAAGTTAATAACGTATAACCGTTGGAGAATAAGTTGAGAATACAGTGTTTTACAGGCAGTTCAAAGTATGAATTTGTAATATCAGTCAATATTATCATATAAAAAACATGTTTTATAGTGTTTATGAAGTATCAGCTTAAATGACAAATATGGATGTTAGTAATGGTAAATAAGAATCATTTACTTAATCTAATTGTCTAGGTTTCATGACACTAACTTGATAATTGAGATTTTTTATGAGCAGCTAAAAATATGAATTTGTAATATGAGTCAAAATTATGATATATAAGCACGTTTTATAGTGTTTATTATCAAGTATGAGCCTAAATGAAATATATGGAAGTTAATAATGGTAAATAAGAACCATTTACTTAATATAATGGTTAGGGTTTTATGACACTAACTTTTTGTAACACTACTATTAATTGAATATCAATTACATCCAATACCCATTACACGCACGTTGCATAAAACCATTAATATTAGCAGTACCTTCTATTCCATTTTCAACGGAAAATGTTGTAACTTTCCCAAGTGATAGAAATGTTAATTCATGTCTCAGCATGCCTCCAGTGATCTGCAGTACTGCCATCTAAAACACAAATAGTCAGTTAAATACGTATAATGGTTAAAGAAATAATTATAATGCTTAGCAATAAAACAGATAGTACAAATCTACCAGAATGTTTTGTTGAGTTTTAATGTAAAACAAAATATAAGTAAAGAATACACTTGTACATTAACATAAAATTGCTGCTTTTCAATATTAAAATAATAAGAGTTTGTAATACTTGTATAACGTATACAATAAGAATCATTGTCATAATTTAGTAGTCAAGGTTTCTAGACACTAACATGAGAATTGAGTGTTTTATAAACAGTTAAAAATATGACTTTGTAATATTTGTTAAAATTACCATGTAAAATCATGTTTTATTGTGTTTATGAAGTATCAGCTTAAATGTAATATTTGAATGTCAATTATTGAAAGTTAGAATCATTTGCTTATAATCTAATGATCAGAGTTTCATGACACTGACTCTTTGTTACACTACTATTAATTTAATATCAATTAAATTCAATACCCATTACGCGCACGTTGCACAAAACCATTATTATTAGCAGTACTGTCTAGTCCATTTTCAACGTAGGATGTTGATGTTTTGCATAGTGGTAGAAATGTGAATTCATGTCTCAGCATGTATTGAGTGATCTGCTGTACTGCCATCTAAAAATAAAAAATAGTCAGTTAAATATTATGTATAGTGGTTGGAGAATAACTTGAGAATACAGTGTTTTACAAGCAGTTCAAAGTATGACTTTGTAATATTTGTTTAAATTACCATGTAAAATCATGTCAAAATTATGATATTAAATCATTTTTTATTGTGTTTGTGAAGTATCAGCTTAAATGTAATATTTGAATGTCAATTATTGAAAATTAGAATCATTTGCTTATAATCTAATGGTCAGGGTTTCATGACACTGACTTTTTGTTACACTACTATTAATTTAATATCAATTAAATTCAATACCCATTACACGCACGTTGCACAAAACCCTTGTTATTAGCAGTATCGTCTAGTACATTTTCAACGTAGGATATTGATATTTAGCATAGTGGTAGAAATGTGAATTCATGTCTCGGCATGTATTGAATGATCTGCTGTACTGCCATCTAAAAAAAAAATAGTAAGTTAAATATGTATAATGGTTGGAGGATAAAATGTCGCTACTAGACACCGTAAGGAGGACAACAATTTTTATATAACAACTAGTACGTGGACAACACTGAATAATTTTTTAAATGGAAACAATCAAAACATAAACTAACAGACAAACTTCATTTTTATTACAAAATTCTTGAAAACAATTTACAGTTGAAACTCAAATACAAATACGAATGTAAAACTGCAAAATGATAGGAAATATAGACATAATATTATATAACAGACGATAAGAAATAATAATTATGATAAGCCATAAAAGATAGTACCTACAAATATACCAGAATGTTTTGTAGAATATAAAATGTACCTATTATAAGTGTGACTATTTGTACAACCGAAAATTTGCTCCTTTTCAATACGAAAAAAGTGGGTATCGCTCCGGTGTATAGTAGAGATGGTGAGTAGGTCACTGGTCACTATAATGGATGTGTTAAATTTGAATGCAACGACGGGTAGGATTGTATACGAAAAACGATTCTGAACGGAGATGATTTGTCAGTCAATGATAATTAGTTGGATATATTATATTATTACCTATATTTAAATTGTAATATATCGTTATTTTACGCGATTTCGTAAAAAATTATATTTCATACGCACATAAAATGTTTTCTATATTGACAATGGATTTATTTTTTTACTGTTACTTGAAGGAAAACTTATGGATAACCTAGTATATCCAACCTTAAGTATAAATCACAAAGATTTTATGAATTTTCAACTTCAAAATTCTTTGCAAATTTTCGTGATTTTGATATATTTTCTAAACATATGAACTTTAAATGCTTATAAACAATAATTGTGACTAACGATTTTTGATTTATTTTTTACTACGATAAGTCTCAATTATCTATAAGTAGCTTAAAAAATGTCAAAATATTTTGAAAATTTAATCGCAAATAGATAACGCTAATATAAACGTTTGTTGAAAATTTCAAGTATTTACAATGATTCGTTTTTGACTTGCAGCAAAATCAAAAAATCGATTTTGTCTTTTCAAAGAGGGGCTGAAGTCAAAAACGAAGCATTATTACTACTCCAAAAAGTGATGACGGACACAAAAATAATACAAACATCGTTGTAAAATCAATACATTCATCACTCCGTTCAGAATCTAAAAATATTAATTTGTATTATTCGTCAAAATTAACTTGTAAAATCATATTTTATGGTTTTTATGAAGTAAAAATATCAGGTTAAATGAGACATGTGCAAGTTAAAAATTATAAATTAGAATCATTTTCGTAATAGAGTAGTCAAGGATCAAGACACTTACTTGTGTTAACTTCGGGCATAAAATATGAACAATTCGTTTATAATATCAAAAATCTTTATTAAATGAACAACAACTACACCCAATAGCTAAGTAAAAACAACCGTCAATTATGTCAAAAGGCCGTCCGGCGAACGGCACACAACCAACTAGTTTTACTCTGAGGCGATCGGGCATCGGCCGACGGATGTCGTCCCCACTACCGCCCTCTGTCGGTGCATACATTTAATAATTTTGAGTGTTTTATAAGCAGTTTAAAATTGGAATTTGTCAAAATTATCATATAAAAACATGTATTATAGTGTATTCAAAATACCAGGTTAAATGAAACACGTGAAAGACAATAATGGTAAATTTCTTAAACTATTGTTCAACCTTCTAAACATGAACTTAATATTTGAGTGTTTTATAAATGTTTTATAATGATCATTTAAATATTATAGTAAAAACAAAATATATTTATAGCATAGGTAAAATTTAAGAATAAACAATACAAGCTAAAGTTGTTTACTATTATTTTATTCAGATATTTAACAAATCTCAATTGTTTCACAGCTATTAATTTAGTGTCAATTATATTCAATAACCATTGCATAAATCCAATATTATTATCAGTATCTTCTAGTCCATTTTCAACCTAGGATGTTGATACTCTCCTTAGTGGTAGAAATGTGAATTCGTGTCTCAGCATGCCTTGATTGATCTGATATACTGCCATCTGAAAAAATGTAGTAAGTTAATAACGTATAACCGTTGGAGAATAAGTTGAGAATACAGTGTTTTACAGGCAGTTCAAAGTATGAATTTGTAATATCAGTCAATATTATCATATAAAAAACATGTTTTATAGTGTTTATGAAGTATCAGCTTAAATGACAAATATGGATGTTAGTAATGGTAAATAAGAATCATTTACTTAATCTAATTGTCTAGGTTTCATGACACTAACTTGATAATTGAGATTTTTATGAGCAGCTAAAAATATGAATTTGTAATATGAGTCAAAATTATGATATATAAGCACGTTTTATAGTGTTTATTATCAAGTATGAGCCTAAATGAAATATATGGAAGTTAATAATGGTAAATAAGAACCATTTACTTAATATAATGGTTAGGGTTTTATGACACTAACTTTTTGTAACACTACTATTAATTGAATATCAATTACATCCAATACCCATTACACGCACGTTGCATAAAACCATTAATATTAGCAGTACCTTCTATTCCATTTTCAACGGAAAATGTTGTAACTTTCCCAAGTGATAGAAATGTTAATTCATGTCTCAGCATGCCTCCAGTGATCTGCAGTACTGCCATCTAAAACACAAATAGTCAGTTAAATACGTATAATGGTTAAAGAAATAATTATAATGCTTAGCAATAAAACAGATAGTACAAATCTACCAGAATGTTTTGTTGAGTTTTAATGTAAAACAAAATATAAGTAAAGAATACACTTGTACATTAACATAAAATTGCTGCTTTTCAATATTAAAATAATAAGAGTTTGTAATACTTGTATAACGTATACAATAAGAATCATTGTCATAATTTAGTAGTCAAGGTTTCTAGACACTAACATGAGAATTGAGTGTTTTATAAACAGTTAAAAATATGACTTTGTAATATTTGTTAAAATTACCATGTAAAATCATGTTTTATTGTGTTTATGAAGTATCAGCTTAAATGTAATATTTGAATGTCAATTATTGAAAGTTAGAATCATTTGCTTATAATCTAATGATCAGAGTTTCATGACACTGACTCTTTGTTACACTACTATTAATTTAATATCAATTAAATTCAATACCCATTACGCGCACGTTGCACAAAACCATTATTATTAGCAGTACTGTCTAGTCCATTTTCAACGTAGGATGTTGATGTTTTGCATAGTGGTAGAAATGTGAATTCATGTCTCAGCATGTATTGAGTGATCTGCTGTACTGCCATCTAAAAATAAAAAATAGTCAGTTAAATATTATGTATAGTGGTTGGAGAATAACTTGAGAATACAGTGTTTTACAAGCAGTTCAAAGTATGACTTTGTAATATTTGTTTAAATTACCATGTAAAATCATGTCAAAATTATGATATTAAATCATTTT
Organism: Rhopalosiphum padi; assembly: GCF_020882245.1. Classification (NCBI taxonomy): domain Eukaryota; kingdom Metazoa; phylum Arthropoda; class Insecta; order Hemiptera; family Aphididae; genus Rhopalosiphum; species Rhopalosiphum padi. The sequence continues at coordinate 10,565 of NW_026870000.1, forward strand.
TTATTGTGTTTGTGAAGTATCAGCTTAAATGTAATATTTGAATGTCAATTATTGAAAATTAGAATCATTTGCTTATAATCTAATGGTCAGGGTTTCATGACACTGACTTTTTGTTACACTACTATTAATTTAATATCAATTAAATTCAATACCCATTACACGCACGTTGCACAAAACCCTTGTTATTAGCAGTATCGTCTAGTACATTTTCAACGTAGGATATTGATATTTAGCATAGTGGTAGAAATGTGAATTCATGTCTCGGCATGTATTGAATGATCTGCTGTACTGCCATCTAAAAAAAAAATAGTAAGTTAAATATGTATAATGGTTGGAGGATAAAATGTCGCTACTAGACACCGTAAGGAGGACAACAATTTTTATATAACAACTAGTACGTGGACAACACTGAATAATTTTTTAAATGGAAACAATCAAAACATAAACTAACAGACAAACTTCATTTTTATTACAAAATTCTTGAAAACAATTTACAGTTGAAACTCAAATACAAATACGAATGTAAAACTGCAAAATGATAGGAAATATAGACATAATATTATATAACAGACGATAAGAAATAATAATTATGATAAGCCATAAAAGATAGTACCTACAAATATACCAGAATGTTTTGTAGAATATAAAATGTACCTATTATAAGTGTGACTATTTGTACAACCGAAAATTTGCTCCTTTTCAATACGAAAAAAGTGGGTATCGCTCCGGTGTATAGTAGAGATGGTGAGTAGGTCACTGGTCACTATAATGGATGTGTTAAATTTGAATGCAACGACGGGTAGGATTGTATACGAAAAACGATTCTGAACGGAGATGATTTGTCAGTCAATGATAATTAGTTGGATATATTATATTATTACCTATATTTAAATTGTAATATATCGTTATTTTACGCGATTTCGTAAAAAATTATATTTCATACGCACATAAAATGTTTTCTATATTGACAATGGATTTATTTTTTTACTGTTACTTGAAGGAAAACTTATGGATAACCTAGTATATCCAACCTTAAGTATAAATCACAAAGATTTTATGAATTTTCAACTTCAAAATTCTTTGCAAATTTTCGTGATTTTGATATATTTTCTAAACATATGAACTTTAAATGCTTATAAACAATAATTGTGACTAACGATTTTTGATTTATTTTTTACTACGATAAGTCTCAATTATCTATAAGTAGCTTAAAAAATGTCAAAATATTTTGAAAATTTAATCGCAAATAGATAACGCTAATATAAACGTTTGTTGAAAATTTCAAGTATTTACAATGATTCGTTTTTGACTTGCAGCAAAATCAAAAAATCGATTTTGTCTTTTCAAAGAGGGGCTGAAGTCAAAAACGAAGCATTATTACTACTCCAAAAAGTGATGACGGACACAAAAATAATACAAACATCGTTGTAAAATCAATACATTCATCACTCCGTTCAGAATCTAAAAATATTAATTTGTATTATTCGTCAAAATTAACTTGTAAAATCATATTTTATGGTTTTTATGAAGTAAAAATATCAGGTTAAATGAGACATGTGCAAGTTAAAAATTATAAATTAGAATCATTTTCGTAATAGAGTAGTCAAGGATCAAGACACTTACTTGTGTTAACTTCGGGCATAAAATATGAACAATTCGTTTATAATATCAAAAATCTTTATTAAATGAACAACAACTACACCCAATAGCTAAGTAAAAACAACCGTCAATTATGTCAAAAGGCCGTCCGGCGAACGGCACACAACCAACTAGTTTTACTCTGAGGCGATCGGGCATCGGCCGACGGATGTCGTCCCCACTACCGCCCTCTGTCGGTGCATACATTTAATAATTTTGAGTGTTTTATAAGCAGTTTAAAATTGGAATTTGTCAAAATTATCATATAAAAACATGTATTATAGTGTATTCAAAATACCAGGTTAAATGAAACACGTGAAAGACAATAATGGTAAATTTCTTAAACTATTGTTCAACCTTCTAAACATGAACTTAATATTTGAGTGTTTTATAAATGTTTTATAATGATCATTTAAATATTATAGTAAAAACAAAATATATTTATAGCATAGGTAAAATTTAAGAATAAACAATACAAGCTAAAGTTGTTTACTATTATTTTATTCAGATATTTAACAAATCTCAATTGTTTCACAGCTATTAATTTAGTGTCAATTATATTCAATAACCATTGCATAAATCCAATATTATTATCAGTATCTTCTAGTCCATTTTCAACCTAGGATGTTGATACTCTCCTTAGTGGTAGAAATGTGAATTCGTGTCTCAGCATGCCTTGATTGATCTGATATACTGCCATCTGAAAAAATGTAGTAAGTTAATAACGTATAACCGTTGGAGAATAAGTTGAGAATACAGTGTTTTACAGGCAGTTCAAAGTATGAATTTGTAATATCAGTCAATATTATCATATAAAAAACATGTTTTATAGTGTTTATGAAGTATCAGCTTAAATGACAAATATGGATGTTAGTAATGGTAAATAAGAATCATTTACTTAATCTAATTGTCTAGGTTTCATGACACTAACTTGATAATTGAGATTTTTATGAGCAGCTAAAAATATGAATTTGTAATATGAGTCAAAATTATGATATATAAGCACGTTTTATAGTGTTTATTATCAAGTATGAGCCTAAATGAAATATATGGAAGTTAATAATGGTAAATAAGAACCATTTACTTAATATAATGGTTAGGGTTTTATGACACTAACTTTTTGTAACACTACTATTAATTGAATATCAATTACATCCAATACCCATTACACGCACGTTGCATAAAACCATTAATATTAGCAGTACCTTCTATTCCATTTTCAACGGAAAATGTTGTAACTTTCCCAAGTGATAGAAATGTTAATTCATGTCTCAGCATGCCTCCAGTGATCTGCAGTACTGCCATCTAAAACACAAATAGTCAGTTAAATACGTATAATGGTTAAAGAAATAATTATAATGCTTAGCAATAAAACAGATAGTACAAATCTACCAGAATGTTTTGTTGAGTTTTAATGTAAAACAAAATATAAGTAAAGAATACACTTGTACATTAACATAAAATTGCTGCTTTTCAATATTAAAATAATAAGAGTTTGTAATACTTGTATAACGTATACAATAAGAATCATTGTCATAATTTAGTAGTCAAGGTTTCTAGACACTAACATGAGAATTGAGTGTTTTATAAACAGTTAAAAATATGACTTTGTAATATTTGTTTAAATTACCATGTAAAATCATGTCAAAATTATGATATTAAATCATTTTTTATTGTGTTTGTGAAGTATCAGCTTAAATGTAATATTTGAATGTCAATTATTGAAAATTAGAATCATTTGCTTATAATCTAATGGTCAGGGTTTCATGACACTGACTTTTTGTTACACTACTATTAATTTAATATCAATTAAATTCAATACCCATTACACGCACGTTGCACAAAACCCTTGTTATTAGCAGTATCGTCTAGTACATTTTCAACGTAGGATATTGATATTTAGCATAGTGGTAGAAATGTGAATTCATGTCTCGGCATGTATTGAATGATCTGCTGTACTGCCATCTAAAAAAAAAATAGTAAGTTAAATATGTATAATGGTTGGAGGATAAAATGTCGCTACTAGACACCGTAAGGAGGACAACAATTTTTATATAACAACTAGTACGTGGACAACACTGAATAATTTTTTAAATGGAAACAATCAAAACATAAACTAACAGACAAACTTCATTTTTATTACAAAATTCTTGAAAACAATTTACAGTTGAAACTCAAATACAAATACGAATGTAAAACTGCAAAATGATAGGAAATATAGACATAATATTATATAACAGACGATAAGAAATAATAATTATGATAAGCCATAAAAGATAGTACCTACAAATATACCAGAATGTTTTGTAGAATATAAAATGTACCTATTATAAGTGTGACTATTTGTACAACCGAAAATTTGCTCCTTTTCAATACGAAAAAAGTGGGTATCGCTCCGGTGTATAGTAGAGATGGTGAGTAGGTCACTGGTCACTATAGTGGATGTGTTAAATTTGAATGCAACGACGGGTAGGATTGTATACGAAAAACGATTCTGAACGGAGATGATTTGTCAGTCAATGATAATTAGTTGGATATATTATATTATTACCTATATTTAAATTGTAATATATCGTTATTTTACGCGATTTCGTAAAAAATTATATTTCATACGCACATAAAATGTTTTCTATATTGACAATGGATTTATTTTTTTACTGTTACTTGAAGGAAAACTTATGGATAACCTAGTATATCCAACCTTAAGTATAAATCACAAAGATTTTATGAATTTTCAACTTCAAAATTCTTTGCAAATTTTCGTGATTTTGATATATTTTCTAAACATATGAACTTTAAATGCTTATAAACAATAATTGTGACTAACGATTTTTGATTTATTTTTTACTACGATAAGTCTCAATTATCTATAAGTAGCTTAAAAAATGTCAAAATATTTTGAAAATTTAATCGCAAATAGATAACGCTAATATAAACGTTTGTTGAAAATTTCAAGTATTTACAATGATTCGTTTTTGACTTGCAGCAAAATCAAAAAATCGATTTTGTCTTTTCAAAGAGGGGCTGAAGTCAAAAACGAAGCATTATTACTACTCCAAAAAGTGATGACGGACACAAAAATAATACAAACATCGTTGTAAAATCAATACATTCATCACTCCGTTCAGAATCTAAAAATATTAATTTGTATTATTCGTCAAAATTAACTTGTAAAATCATATTTTATGGTTTTTATGAAGTAAAAATATCAGGTTAAATGAGACATGTGCAAGTTAAAAATTATAAATTAGAATCATTTTCGTAATAGAGTAGTCAAGGATCAAGACACTTACTTGTGTTAACTTCGGGCATAAAATATGAACAATTCGTTTATAATATCAAAAATCTTTATTAAATGAACAACAACTACACCCAATAGCTAAGTAAAAACAACCGTCAATTATGTCAAAAGGCCGTCCGGCGAACGGCACACAACCAACTAGTTTTACTCTGAGGCGATCGGGCATCGGCCGACGGATGTCGTCCCCACTACCGCCCTCTGTCGGTGCATACATTTAATAATTTTGAGTGTTTTATAAGCAGTTTAAAATTGGAATTTGTCAAAATTATCATATAAAAACATGTATTATAGTGTATTCAAAATACCAGGTTAAATGAAACACGTGAAAGACAATAATGGTAAATTTCTTAAACTATTGTTCAACCTTCTAAACATGAACTTAATATTTGAGTGTTTTATAAATGTTTTATAATGATCATTTAAATATTATAGTAAAAACAAAATATATTTATAGCATAGGTAAAATTTAAGAATAAACAATACAAGCTAAAGTTGTTTACTATTATTTTATTCAGATATTTAACAAATCTCAATTGTTTCACAGCTATTAATTTAGTGTCAATTATATTCAATAACCATTGCATAAATCCAATATTATTATCAGTATCTTCTAGTCCATTTTCAACCTAGGATGTTGATACTCTCCTTAGTGGTAGAAATGTGAATTCGTGTCTCAGCATGCCTTGATTGATCTGATATACTGCCATCTGAAAAAATGTAGTAAGTTAATAACGTATAACCGTTGGAGAATAAGTTGAGAATACAGTGTTTTACAGGCAGTTCAAAGTATGAATTTGTAATATCAGTCAATATTATCATATAAAAAACATGTTTTATAGTGTTTATGAAGTATCAGCTTAAATGACAAATATGGATGTTAGTAATGGTAAATAAGAATCATTTACTTAATCTAATTGTCTAGGTTTCATGACACTAACTTGATAATTGAGATTTTTATGAGCAGCTAAAAATATGAATTTGTAATATGAGTCAAAATTATGATATATAAGCACGTTTTATAGTGTTTATTATCAAGTATGAGCCTAAATGAAATATATGGAAGTTAATAATGGTAAATAAGAACCATTTACTTAATATAATGGTTAGGGTTTTATGACACTAACTTTTTGTAACACTACTATTAATTGAATATCAATTACATCCAATACCCATTACACGCACGTTGCATAAAACCATTAATATTAGCAGTACCTTCTATTCCATTTTCAACGGAAAATGTTGTAACTTTCCCAAGTGATAGAAATGTTAATTCATGTCTCAGCATGCCTCCAGTGATCTGCAGTACTGCCATCTAAAACACAAATAGTCAGTTAAATACGTATAATGGTTAAAGAAATAATTATAATGCTTAGCAATAAAACAGATAGTACAAATCTACCAGAATGTTTTGTTGAGTTTTAATGTAAAACAAAATATAAGTAAAGAATACACTTGTACATTAACATAAAATTGCTGCTTTTCAATATTAAAATAATAAGAGTTTGTAATACTTGTATAACGTATACAATAAGAATCATTGTCATAATTTAGTAGTCAAGGTTTCTAGACACTAACATGAGAATTGAGTGTTTTATAAACAGTTAAAAATATGACTTTGTAATATTTGTTAAAATTACCATGTAAAATCATGTTTTATTGTGTTTATGAAGTATCAGCTTAAATGTAATATTTGAATGTCAATTATTGAAAGTTAGAATCATTTGCTTATAATCTAATGATCAGAGTTTCATGACACTGACTCTTTGTTACACTACTATTAATTTAATATCAATTAAATTCAATACCCATTACGCGCACGTTGCACAAAACCATTATTATTAGCAGTACTGTCTAGTCCATTTTCAACGTAGGATGTTGATGTTTTGCATAGTGGTAGAAATGTGAATTCATGTCTCAGCATGTATTGAGTGATCTGCTGTACTGCCATCTAAAAATAAAAAATAGTCAGTTAAATATTATGTATAGTGGTTGGAGAATAACTTGAGAATACAGTGTTTTACAAGCAGTTCAAAGTATGACTTTGTAATATTTGTTTAAATTACCATGTAAAATCATGTCAAAATTATGATATTAAATCATTTTTTATTGTGTTTGTGAAGTATCAGCTTAAATGTAATATTTGAATGTCAATTATTGAAAATTAGAATCATTTGCTTATAATCTAATGGTCAGGGTTTCATGACACTGACTTTTTGTTACACTACTATTAATTTAATATCAATTAAATTCAATACCCATTACACGCACGTTGCACAAAACCCTTGTTATTAGCAGTATCGTCTAGTACATTTTCAACGTAGGATATTGATATTTAGCATAGTGGTAGAAATGTGAATTCATGTCTCGGCATGTATTGAATGATCTGCTGTACTGCCATCTAAAAAAAAAATAGTAAGTTAAATATGTATAATGGTTGGAGGATAAAATGTCGCTACTAGACACCGTAAGGAGGACAACAATTTTTATATAACAACTAGTACGTGGACAACACTGAAAAATTTTTTAAATGGAAACAATCAAAACATAAACTAACAGACAAACTTCATTTTTATTACAAAATTCTTGAAAACAATTTACAGTTGAAACTCAAATACAAATACGAATGTAAAACTGCAAAATGATAGGAAATATAGACATAATATTATATAACAGACGATAAGAAATAATAATTATGATAAGCCATAAAAGATAGTACCTACAAATATACCAGAATGTTTTGTAGAATATAAAATGTACCTATTATAAGTGTGACTATTTGTACAACCGAAAATTTGCTCCTTTTCAATACGAAAAAAGTGGGTATCGCTCCGGTGTATAGTAGAGATGGTGAGTAGGTCACTGGTCACTATAGTGGATGTGTTAAATTTGAATGCAACGACGGGTAGGATTGTATACGAAAAACGATTCTGAACGGAGATGATTTGTCAGTCAATGATAATTAGTTGGATATATTATATTATTACCTATATTTAAATTGTAATATATCGTTATTTTACGCGATTTCGTAAAAAATTATATTTCATACGCACATAAAATGTTTTCTATATTGACAATGGATTTATTTTTTTACTGTTACTTGAAGGAAAACTTATGGATAACCTAGTATATCCAACCTTAAGTATAAATCACAAAGATTTTATGAATTTTCAACTTCAAAATTCTTTGCAAATTTTCGTGATTTTGATATATTTTCTAAACATATGAACTTTAAATGCTTATAAACAATAATTGTGACTAACGATTTTTGATTTATTTTTTACTACGATAAGTCTCAATTATCTATAAGTAGCTTAAAAAATGTCAAAATATTTTGAAAATTTAATCGCAAATAGATAACGCTAATATAAACGTTTGTTGAAAATTTCAAGTATTTACAATGATTCGTTTTTGACTTGCAGCAAAATCAAAAAATCGATTTTGTCTTTTCAAAGAGGGGCTGAAGTCAAAAACGAAGCATTATTACTACTCCAAAAAGTGATGACGGACACAAAAATAATACAAACATCGTTGTAAAATCAATACATTCATCACTCCGTTCAGAATCTAAAAATATTAATTTGTATTATTCGTCAAAATTAACTTGTAAAATCATATTTTATGGTTTTTATGAAGTAAAAATATCAGGTTAAATGAGACATGTGCAAGTTAAAAATTATAAATTAGAATCATTTTCGTAATAGAGTAGTCAAGGATCAAGACACTTACTTGTGTTAACTTCGGGCATAAAATATGAACAATTCGTTTATAATATCAAAAATCTTTATTAAATGAACAACAACTACACCCAATAGCTAAGTAAAAACAACCGTCAATTATGTCAAAAGGCCGTCCGGCGAACGGCACACAACCAACTAGTTTTACTCTGAGGCGATCGGGCATCGGCCGACGGATGTCGTCCCCACTACCGCCCTCTGTCGGTGCATACATTTAATAATTTTGAGTGTTTTATAAGCAGTTTAAAATTGGAATTTGTCAAAATTATCATATAAAAACATGTATTATAGTGTATTCAAAATACCAGGTTAAATGAAACACGTGAAAGACAATAATGGTAAATTTCTTAAACTATTGTTCAACCTTCTAAACATGAACTTAATATTTGAGTGTTTTATAAATGTTTTATAATGATCATTTAAATATTATAGTAAAAACAAAATATATTTATAGCATAGGTAAAATTTAAGAATAAACAATACAAGCTAAAGTTGTTTACTATTATTTTATTCAGATATTTAACAAATCTCAATTGTTTCACAGCTATTAATTTAGTGTCAATTATATTCAATAACCATTGCATAAATCCAATATTATTATCAGTATCTTCTAGTCCATTTTCAACCTAGGATGTTGATACTCTCCTTAGTGGTAGAAATGTGAATTCGTGTCTCAGCATGCCTTGATTGATCTGATATACTGCCATCTGAAAAAATGTAGTAAGTTAATAACGTATAACCGTTGGAGAATAAGTTGAGAATACAGTGTTTTACAGGCAGTTCAAAGTATGAATTTGTAATATCAGTCAATATTATCATATAAAAAACATGTTTTATAGTGTTTATGAAGTATCAGCTTAAATGACAAATATGGATGTTAGTAATGGTAAATAAGAATCATTTACTTAATCTAATTGTCTAGGTTTCATGACACTAACTTGATAATTGAGATTTTTATGAGCAGCTAAAAATATGAATTTGTAATATGAGTCAAAATTATGATATATAAGCACGTTTTATAGTGTTTATTATCAAGTATGAGCCTAAATGAAATATATGGAAGTTAATAATGGTAAATAAGAACCATTTACTTAATATAATGGTTAGGGTTTTATGACACTAACTTTTTGTAACACTACTATTAATTGAATATCAATTACATCCAATACCCATTACACGCACGTTGCATAAAACCATTAATATTAGCAGTACCTTCTATTCCATTTTCAACGGAAAATGTTGTAACTTTCCCAAGTGATAGAAATGTTAATTCATGTCTCAGCATGCCTCCAGTGATCTGCAGTACTGCCATCTAAAACACAAATAGTCAGTTAAATACGTATAATGGTTAAAGAAATAATTATAATGCTTAGCAATAAAACAGATAGTACAAATCTACCAGAATGTTTTGTTGAGTTTTAATGTAAAACAAAATATAAGTAAAGAATACACTTGTACATTAACATAAAATTGCTGCTTTTCAATATTAAAATAATAAGAGTTTGTAATACTTGTATAACGTATACAATAAGAATCATTGTCATAATTTAGTAGTCAAGGTTTCTAGACACTAACATGAGAATTGAGTGTTTTATAAACAGTTAAAAATATGACTTTGTAATATTTGTTAAAATTACCATGTAAAATCATGTTTTATTGTGTTTATGAAGTATCAGCTTAAATGTAATATTTGAATGTCAATTATTGAAAGTTAGAATCATTTGCTTATAATCTAATGATCAGAGTTTCATGACACTGACTCTTTGTTACACTACTATTAATTTAATATCAATTAAATTCAATACCCATTACGCGCACGTTGCACAAAACCATTATTATTAGCAGTACTGTCTAGTCCATTTTCAACGTAGGATGTTGATGTTTTGCATAGTGGTAGAAATGTGAATTCATGTCTCAGCATGTATTGAGTGATCTGCTGTACTGCCATCTAAAAATAAAAAATAGTCAGTTAAATATTATGTATAGTGGTTGGAGAATAACTTGAGAATACAGTGTTTTACAAGCAGTTCAAAGTATGACTTTGTAATATTTGTTTAAATTACCATGTAAAATCATGTCAAAATTATGATATTAAATCATTTTTTATTGTGTTTGTGAAGTATCAGCTTAAATGTAATATTTGAATGTCAATTATTGAAAATTAGAATCATTTGCTTATAATCTAATGGTCAGGGTTTCATGACACTGACTTTTTGTTACACTACTATTAATTTAATATCAATTAAATTCAATACCCATTACACGCACGTTGCACAAAACCCTTGTTATTAGCAGTATCGTCTAGTACATTTTCAACGTAGGATATTGATATTTAGCATAGTGGTAGAAATGTGAATTCATGTCTCGGCATGTATTGAATGATCTGCTGTACTGCCATCTAAAAAAAAAATAGTAAGTTAAATATGTATAATGGTTGGAGGATAAAATGTCGCTACTAGACACCGTAAGGAGGACAACAATTTTTATATAACAACTAGTACGTGGACAACACTGAAAAATTTTTTAAATGGAAACAATCAAAACATAAACTAACAGACAAACTTCATTTTTATTACAAAATTCTTGAAAACAATTTACAGTTGAAACTCAAATACAAATACGAATGTAAAACTGCAAAATGATAGGAAATATAGACATAATATTATATAACAGACGATAAGAAATAATAATTATGATAAGCCATAAAAGATAGTACCTACAAATATACCAGAATGTTTTGTAGAATATAAAATGTACCTATTATAAGTGTGACTATTTGTACAACCGAAAATTTGCTCCTTTTCAATACGAAAAAAGTGGGTATCGCTCCGGTGTATAGTAGAGATGGTGAGTAGGTCACTGGTCACTATAGTGGATGTGTTAAATTTGAATGCAACGACGGGTAGGATTGTATACGAAAAACGATTCTGAACGGAGATGATTTGTCAGTCAATGATAATTAGTTGGATATATTATATTATTACCTATATTTAAATTGTAATATATCGTTATTTTACGCGATTTCGTAAAAAATTATATTTCATACGCACATAAAATGTTTTCTATATTGACAATGGATTTATTTTTTTACTGTTACTTGAAGGAAAACTTATGGATAACCTAGTATATCCAACCTTAAGTATAAATCACAAAGATTTTATGAATTTTCAACTTCAAAATTCTTTGCAAATTTTCGTGATTTTGATATATTTTCTAAACATATGAACTTTAAATGCTTATAAACAATAATTGTGACTAACGATTTTTGATTTATTTTTTACTACGATAAGTCTCAATTATCTATAAGTAGCTTAAAAAATGTCAAAATATTTTGAAAATTTAATCGCAAATAGATAACGCTAATATAAACGTTTGTTGAAAATTTCAAGTATTTACAATGATTCGTTTTTGACTTGCAGCAAAATCAAAAAATCGATTTTGTCTTTTCAAAGAGGGGCTGAAGTCAAAAACGAAGCATTATTACTACTCCAAAAAGTGATGACGGACACAAAAATAATACAAACATCGTTGTAAAATCAATACATTCATCACTCCGTTCAGAATCTAAAAATATTAATTTGTATTATTCGTCAAAATTAACTTGTAAAATCATATTTTATGGTTTTTATGAAGTAAAAATATCAGGTTAAATGAAACATGTGCAAGTTAAAAATTATAAATTAGAATCATTTTCGTAATAGAGTAGTCAAGGATCAAGACACTTACTTGTGTTAACTTCGGGCATAAAATATGAACAATTCGTTTATAATATCAAAAATCTTTATTAAATGAACAACAACTACACCCAATAGCTAAGTAAAAACAACCGTCAATTATGTCAAAAGGCCGTCCGGCGAACGGCACACAACCAACTAGTTTTACTCTGAGGCGATCGGGCATCGGCCGACGGATGTCGTCCCCACTACCGCCCTCTGTCGGTGCATACATTTAATAATTTTGAGTGTTTTATAAGCAGTTTAAAATTGGAATTTGTCAAAATTATCATATAAAAACATGTATTATAGTGTATTCAAAATACCAGGTTAAATGAAACACGTGAAAGACAATAATGGTAAATTTCTTAAACTATTGTTCAACCTTCTAAACATGAACTTAATATTTGAGTGTTTTATAAATGTTTTATAATGATCATTTAAATATTATAGTAAAAACAAAATATATTTATAGCATAGGTAAAATTTAAGAATAAACAATACAAGCTAAAGTTGTTTACTATTATTTTATTCAGATATTTAACAAATCTCAATTGTTTCACAGCTATTAATTTAGTGTCAATTATATTCAATAACCATTGCATAAATCCAATATTATTATCAGTATCTTCTAGTCCATTTTCAACCTAGGATGTTGATACTCTCCTTAGTGGTAGAAATGTGAATTCGTGTCTCAGCATGCCTTGATTGATCTGATATACTGCCATCTGAAAAAATGTAGTAAGTTAATAACGTATAACCGTTGGAGAATAAGTTGAGAATACAGTGTTTTACAGGCAGTTCAAAGTATGAATTTGTAATATCAGTCAATATTATCATATAAAAAACATGTTTTATAGTGTTTATGAAGTATCAGCTTAAATGACAAATATGGATGTTAGTAATGGTAAATAAGAATCATTTACTTAATCTAATTGTCTAGGTTTCATGACACTAACTTGATAATTGAGATTTTTATGAGCAGCTAAAAATATGAATTTGTAATATGAGTCAAAATTATGATATATAAGCACGTTTTATAGTGTTTATTATCAAGTATGAGCCTAAATGAAATATATGGAAGTTAATAATGGTAAATAAGAACCATTTACTTAATATAATGGTTAGGGTTTTATGACACTAACTTTTTGTAACACTACTATTAATTGAATATCAATTACATCCAATACCCATTACACGCACGTTGCATAAAACCATTAATATTAGCAGTACCTTCTATTCCATTTTCAACGGAAAATGTTGTAACTTTCCCAAGTGATAGAAATGTTAATTCATGTCTCAGCATGCCTCCAGTGATCTGCAGTACTGCCATCTAAAACACAAATAGTCAGTTAAATACGTATAATGGTTAAAGAAATAATTATAATGCTTAGCAATAAAACAGATAGTACAAATCTACCAGAATGTTTTGTTGAGTTTTAATGTAAAACAAAATATAAGTAAAGAATACACTTGTACATTAACATAAAATTGCTGCTTTTCAATATTAAAATAATAAGAGTTTGTAATACTTGTATAACGTATACAATAAGAATCATTGTCATAATTTAGTAGTCAAGGTTTCTAGACACTAACATGAGAATTGAGTGTTTTATAAACAGTTAAAAATATGACTTTGTAATATTTGTTAAAATTACCATGTAAAATCATGTTTTATTGTGTTTATGAAGTATCAGCTTAAATGTAATATTTGAATGTCAATTATTGAAAGTTAGAATCATTTGCTTATAATCTAATGATCAGAGTTTCATGACACTGACTCTTTGTTACACTACTATTAATTTAATATCAATTAAATTCAATACCCATTACGCGCACGTTGCACAAAACCATTATTATTAGCAGTACTGTCTAGTCCATTTTCAACGTAGGATGTTGATGTTTTGCATAGTGGTAGAAATGTGAATTCATGTCTCAGCATGTATTGAGTGATCTGCTGTACTGCCATCTAAAAATAAAAAATAGTCAGTTAAATATTATGTATAGTGGTTGGAGAATAACTTGAGAATACAGTGTTTTACAAGCAGTTCAAAGTATGACTTTGTAATATTTGTTTAAATTACCATGTAAAATCATGTCAAAATTATGATATTAAATCATTTTTTATTGTGTTTGTGAAGTATCAGCTTAAATGTAATATTTGAATGTCAATTATTGAAAATTAGAATCATTTGCTTATAATCTAATGGTCAGGGTTTCATGACACTGACTTTTTGTTACACTACTATTAATTTAATATCAATTAAATTCAATACCCATTACACGCACGTTGCACAAAACCCTTGTTATTAGCAGTATCGTCTAGTACATTTTCAACGTAGGATATTGATATTTAGCATAGTGGTAGAAATGTGAATTCATGTCTCGGCATGTATTGAATGATCTGCTGTACTGCCATCTAAAAAAAAAATAGTAAGTTAAATATGTATAATGGTTGGAGGATAAAATGTCGCTACTAGACACCGTAAGGAGGACAACAATTTTTATATAACAACTAGTACGTGGACAACACTGAAAAATTTTTTAAATGGAAACAATCAAAACATAAACTAACAGACAAACTTCATTTTTATTACAAAATTCTTGAAAACAATTTACAGTTGAAACTCAAATACAAATACGAATGTAAAACTGCAAAATGATAGGAAATATAGACATAATATTATATAACAGACGATAAGAAATAATAATTATGATAAGCCATAAAAGATAGTACCTACAAATATACCAGAATGTTTTGTAGAATATAAAATGTACCTATTATAAGTGTGACTATTTGTACAACCGAAAATTTGCTCCTTTTCAATACGAAAAAAGTGGGTATCGCTCCGGTGTATAGTAGAGATGGTGAGTAGGTCACTGGTCACTATAGTGGATGTGTTAAATTTGAATGCAACGACGGGTAGGATTGTATACGAAAAACGATTCTGAACGGAGATGATTTGTCAGTCAATGATAATTAGTTGGATATATTATATTATTACCTATATTTAAATTGTAATATATCGTTATTTTACGCGATTTCGTAAAAAATTATATTTCATACGCACATAAAATGTTTTCTATATTGACAATGGATTTATTTTTTTACTGTTACTTGAAGGAAAACTTATGGATAACCTAGTATATCCAACCTTAAGTATAAATCACAAAGATTTTATGAATTTTCAACTTCAAAATTCTTTGCAAATTTTCGTGATTTTGATATATTTTCTAAACATATGAACTTTAAATGCTTATAAACAATAATTGTGACTAACGATTTTTGATTTATTTTTTACTACGATAAGTCTCAATTATCTATAAGTAGCTTAAAAAATGTCAAAATATTTTGAAAATTTAATCGCAAATAGATAACGCTAATATAAACGTTTGTTGAAAATTTCAAGTATTTACAATGATTCGTTTTTGACTTGCAGCAAAATCAAAAAATCGATTTTGTCTTTTCAAAGAGGGGCTGAAGTCAAAAACGAAGCATTATTACTACTCCAAAAAGTGATGACGGACACAAAAATAATACAAACATCGTTGTAAAATCAATACATTCATCACTCCGTTCAGAATCTAAAAATATTAATTTGTATTATTCGTCAAAATTAACTTGTAAAATCATATTTTATGGTTTTTATGAAGTAAAAATATCAGGTTAAATGAGACATGTGCAAGTTAAAAATTATAAATTAGAATCATTTTCGTAATAGAGTAGTCAAGGATCAAGACACTTACTTGTGTTAACTTCGGGCATAAAATATGAACAATTCGTTTATAATATCAAAAATCTTTATTAAATGAACAACAACTACACCCAATAGCTAAGTAAAAACAACCGTCAATTATGTCAAAAGGCCGTCCGGCGAACGGCACACAACCAACTAGTTTTACTCTGAGGCGATCGGGCATCGGCCGACGGATGTCGTCCCCACTACCGCCCTCTGTCGGTGCATACATTTAATAATTTTGAGTGTTTTATAAGCAGTTTAAAATTGGAATTTGTCAAAATTATCATATAAAAACATGTATTATAGTGTATTCAAAATACCAGGTTAAATGAAACACGTGAAAGACAATAATGGTAAATTTCTTAAACTATTGTTCAACCTTCTAAACATGAACTTAATATTTGAGTGTTTTATAAATGTTTTATAATGATCATTTAAATATTATAGTAAAAACAAAATATATTTATAGCATAGGTAAAATTTAAGAATAAACAATACAAGCTAAAGTTGTTTACTATTATTTTATTCAGATATTTAACAAATCTCAATTGTTTCACAGCTATTAATTTAGTGTCAATTATATTCAATAACCATTGCATAAATCCAATATTATTATCAGTATCTTCTAGTCCATTTTCAACCTAGGATGTTGATACTCTCCTTAGTGGTAGAAATGTGAATTCGTGTCTCAGCATGCCTTGATTGATCTGATATACTGCCATCTGAAAAAATGTAGTAAGTTAATAACGTATAACCGTTGGAGAATAAGTTGAGAATACAGTGTTTTACAGGCAGTTCAAAGTATGAATTTGTAATATCAGTCAATATTATCATATAAAAAACATGTTTTATAGTGTTTATGAAGTATCAGCTTAAATGACAAATATGGATGTTAGTAATGGTAAATAAGAATCATTTACTTAATCTAATTGTCTAGGTTTCATGACACTAACTTGATAATTGAGATTTTTATGAGCAGCTAAAAATATGAATTTGTAATATGAGTCAAAATTATGATATATAAGCACGTTTTATAGTGTTTATTATCAAGTATGAGCCTAAATGAAATATATGGAAGTTAATAATGGTAAATAAGAACCATTTACTTAATATAATGGTTAGGGTTTTATGACACTAACTTTTTGTAACACTACTATTAATTGAATATCAATTACATCCAATACCCATTACACGCACGTTGCATAAAACCATTAATATTAGCAGTACCTTCTATTCCATTTTCAACGGAAAATGTTGTAACTTTCCCAAGTGATAGAAATGTTAATTCATGTCTCAGCATGCCTCCAGTGATCTGCAGTACTGCCATCTAAAACACAAATAGTCAGTTAAATACGTATAATGGTTAAAGAAATAATTATAATGCTTAGCAATAAAACAGATAGTACAAATCTACCAGAATGTTTTGTTGAGTTTTAATGTAAAACAAAATATAAGTAAAGAATACACTTGTACATTAACATAAAATTGCTGCTTTTCAATATTAAAATAATAAGAGTTTGTAATACTTGTATAACGTATACAATAAGAATCATTGTCATAATTTAGTAGTCAAGGTTTCTAGACACTAACATGAGAATTGAGTGTTTTATAAACAGTTAAAAATATGACTTTGTAATATTTGTTAAAATTACCATGTAAAATCATGTTTTATTGTGTTTATGAAGTATCAGCTTAATGTAATATTTGAATGTCAATTATTGAAAGTTAGAATCATTTGCTTATAATCTAATGATCAGAGTTTCATGACACTGACTCTTTGTTACACTACTATTAATTTAATATCAATTAAATTCAATACCCATTACGCGCACGTTGCACAAAACCATTATTATTAGCAGTACTGTCTAGTCCATTTTCAACGTAGGATGTTGATGTTTTGCATAGTGGTAGAAATGTGAATTCATGTCTCAGCATGTATTGAGTGATCTGCTGTACTGCCATCTAAAAATAAAAAATAGTCAGTTAAATATTATGTATAGTGGTTGGAGAATAACTTGAGAATACAGTGTTTTACAAGCAGTTCAAAGTATGACTTTGTAATATTTGTTTAAATTACCATGTAAAATCATGTCAAAATTATGATATTAAATCATTTTTTATTGTGTTTGTGAAGTATCAGCTTAAATGTAATATTTGAATGTCAATTATTGAAAATTAGAATCATTTGCTTATAATCTAATGGTCAGGGTTTCATGACACTGACTTTTTGTTACACTACTATTAATTTAATATCAATTAAATTCAATACCCATTACACGCACGTTGCACAAAACCCTTGTTATTAGCAGTATCGTCTAGTACATTTTCAACGTAGGATATTGATATTTAGCATAGTGGTAGAAATGTGAATTCATGTCTCGGCATGTATTGAATGATCTGCTGTACTGCCATCTAAAAAAAAAATAGTAAGTTAAATATGTATAATGGTTGGAGGATAAAATGTCGCTACTAGACACCGTAAGGAGGACAACAATTTTTATATAACAACTAGTACGTGGACAACACTGAAAAATTTTTTAAATGGAAACAATCAAAACATAAACTAACAGACAAACTTCATTTTTATTACAAAATTCTTGAAAACAATTTACAGTTGAAACTCAAATACAAATACGAATGTAAAACTGCAAAATGATAGGAAATATAGACATAATATTATATAACAGACGATAAGAAATAATAATTATGATAAGCCATAAAAGATAGTACCTACAAATATACCAGAATGTTTTGTAGAATATAAAATGTACCTATTATAAGTGTGACTATTTGTACAACCGAAAATTTGCTCCTTTTCAATACGAAAAAAGTGGGTATCGCTCCGGTGTATAGTAGAGATGGTGAGTAGGTCACTGGTCACTATAGTGGATGTGTTAAATTTGAATGCAACGACGGGTAGGATTGTATACGAAAAACGATTCTGAACGGAGATGATTTGTCAGTCAATGATAATTAGTTGGATATATTATATTATTACCTATATTTAAATTGTAATATATCGTTATTTTACGCGATTTCGTAAAAAATTATATTTCATACGCACATAAAATGTTTTCTATATTGACAATGGATTTATTTTTTTACTGTTACTTGAAGGAAAACTTATGGATAACCTAGTATATCCAACCTTAAGTATAAATCACAAAGATTTTATGAATTTTCAACTTCAAAATTCTTTGCAAATTTTCGTGATTTTGATATATTTTCTAAACATATGAACTTTAAATGCTTATAAACAATAATTGTGACTAACGATTTTTGATTTATTTTTTACTACGATAAGTCTCAATTATCTATAAGTAGCTTAAAAAATGTCAAAATATTTTGAAAATTTAATCGCAAATAGATAACGCTAATATAAACGTTTGTTGAAAATTTCAAGTATTTACAATGATTCGTTTTTGACTTGCAGCAAAATCAAAAAATCGATTTTGTCTTTTCAAAGAGGGGCTGAAGTCAAAAACGAAGCATTATTACTACTCCAAAAAGTGATGACGGACACAAAAATAATACAAACATCGTTGTAAAATCAATACATTCATCACTCCGTTCAGAATCTAAAAATATTAATTTGTATTATTCGTCAAAATTAACTTGTAAAATCATATTTTATGGTTTTTATGAAGTAAAAATATCAGGTTAAATGAGACATGTGCAAGTTAAAAATTATAAATTAGAATCATTTTCGTAATAGAGTAGTCAAGGATCAAGACACTTACTTGTGTTAACTTCGGGCATAAAATATGAACAATTCGTTTATAATATCAAAAATCTTTATTAAATGAACAACAACTACACCCAATAGCTAAGTAAAAACAACCGTCAATTATGTCAAAAGGCCGTCCGGCGAACGGCACACAACCAACTAGTTTTACTCTGAGGCGATCGGGCATCGGCCGACGGATGTCGTCCCCACTACCGCCCTCTGTCGGTGCATACATTTAATAATTTTGAGTGTTTTATAAGCAGTTTAAAATTGGAATTTGTCAAAATTATCATATAAAAACATGTATTATAGTGTATTCAAAATACCAGGTTAAATGAAACACGTGAAAGACAATAATGGTAAATTTTCTTAAACTATTGTTCAACCTTCTAAACATGAACTTAATATTTGAGTGTTTTATAAATGTTTTATAATGATCATTTAAATATTATAGTAAAACAAAATATATTTATAGCATAGGTAAAATTTAAGAATAAACAATACAAGCTAAAGTTGTTTACTATTATTTTATTCAGATATTTAACAAATCTCAATTGTTTCACAGCTATTAATTTAGTGTCAATTATATTCAATAACCATTGCATAAATCCAATATTATTATCAGTATCTTCTAGTCCATTTTCAACCTAGGATGTTGATACTCTCCTTAGTGGTAGAAATGTGAATTCGTGTCTCAGCATGCCTTGATTGATCTGATATACTGCCATCTGAAAAAATGTAGTAAGTTAATAACGTATAACCGTTGGAGAATAAGTTGAGAATACAGTGTTTTACAGGCAGTTCAAAGTATGAATTTGTAATATCAGTCAATATTATCATATAAAAAACATGTTTTATAGTGTTTATGAAGTATCAGCTTAAATGACAAATATGGATGTTAGTAATGGTAAATAAGAATCATTTACTTAATCTAATTGTCTAGGTTTCATGACACTAACTTGATAATTGAGATTTTTATGAGCAGCTAAAAATATGAATTTGTAATATGAGTCAAAATTATGATATATAAGCACGTTTTATAGTGTTTATTATCAAGTATGAGCCTAAATGAAATATATGGAAGTTAATAATGGTAAATAAGAACCATTTACTTAATATAATGGTTAGGGTTTTATGACACTAACTTTTTGTAACACTACTATTAATTGAATATCAATTACATCCAATACCCATTACACGCACGTTGCATAAAACCATTAATATTAGCAGTACCTTCTATTCCATTTTCAACGGAAAATGTTGTAACTTTCCCAAGTGATAGAAATGTTAATTCATGTCTCAGCATGCCTCCAGTGATCTGCAGTACTGCCATCTAAAACACAAATAGTCAGTTAAATACGTATAATGGTTAAAGAAATAATTATAATGCTTAGCAATAAAACAGATAGTACAAATCTACCAGAATGTTTTGTTGAGTTTTAATGTAAAACAAAATATAAGTAAAGAATACACTTGTACATTAACATAAAATTGCTGCTTTTCAATATTAAAATAATAAGAGTTTGTAATACTTGTATAACGTATACAATAAGAATCATTGTCATAATTTAGTAGTCAAGGTTTCTAGACACTAACATGAGAATTGAGTGTTTTATAAACAGTTAAAAATATGACTTTGTAATATTTGTTAAAATTACCATGTAAAATCATGTTTTATTGTGTTTATGAAGTATCAGCTTAAATGTAATATTTGAATGTCAATTATTGAAAGTTAGAATCATTTGCTTATAATCTAATGATCAGAGTTTCATGACACTGACTCTTTGTTACACTACTATTAATTTAATATCAATTAAATTCAATACCCATTACGCGCACGTTGCACAAAACCATTATTATTAGCAGTACTGTCTAGTCCATTTTCAACGTAGGATGTTGATGTTTTGCATAGTGGTAGAAATGTGAATTCATGTCTCAGCATGTATTGAGTGATCTGCTGTACTGCCATCTAAAAATAAAAAATAGTCAGTTAAATATTATGTATAGTGGTTGGAGA
This sequence comes from Rhopalosiphum padi, assembly GCF_020882245.1. NCBI lineage: Eukaryota > Metazoa > Arthropoda > Insecta > Hemiptera > Aphididae > Rhopalosiphum > Rhopalosiphum padi. The sequence continues at coordinate 32,435 of NW_026870000.1, forward strand.
ATAACTTGAGAATACAGTGTTTTACAAGCAGTTCAAAGTATGACTTTGTAATATTTGTTTAAATTACCATGTAAAATCATGTCAAAATTATGATATTAAATCATTTTTTATTGTGTTTGTGAAGTATCAGCTTAAATGTAATATTTGAATGTCAATTATTGAAAATTAGAATCATTTGCTTATAATCTAATGGTCAGGGTTTCATGACACTGACTTTTTGTTACACTACTATTAATTTAATATCAATTAAATTCAATACCCATTACACGCACGTTGCACAAAACCCTTGTTATTAGCAGTATCGTCTAGTACATTTTCAACGTAGGATATTGATATTTAGCATAGTGGTAGAAATGTGAATTCATGTCTCGGCATGTATTGAATGATCTGCTGTACTGCCATCTAAAAAAAAAATAGTAAGTTAAATATGTATAATGGTTGGAGGATAAAATGTCGCTACTAGACACCGTAAGGAGGACAACAATTTTTATATAACAACTAGTACGTGGACAACACTGAAAAATTTTTTAAATGGAAACAATCAAAACATAAACTAACAGACAAACTTCATTTTTATTACAAAATTCTTGAAAACAATTTACAGTTGAAACTCAAATACAAATACGAATGTAAAACTGCAAAATGATAGGAAATATAGACATAATATTATATAACAGACGATAAGAAATAATAATTATGATAAGCCATAAAAGATAGTACCTACAAATATACCAGAATGTTTTGTAGAATATAAAATGTACCTATTATAAGTGTGACTATTTGTACAACCGAAAATTTGCTCCTTTTCAATACGAAAAAAGTGGGTATCGCTCCGGTGTATAGTAGAGATGGTGAGTAGGTCACTGGTCACTATAGTGGATGTGTTAAATTTGAATGCAA
>NW_026870001.1:0-33098 GCF_020882245.1 Rhopalosiphum padi
TGTTATATAATATTATGTCTATATTTCCTATCATTTTGCAGTTTTACATTCGTATTTGTATTTGAGTTTCAACTGTAAATTGTTTTCAAGAATTTTGTAATAAAAATGAAGTGTTTGTCTGTTAGTTTATGTTTTGATTGTTTCCATTTAAAAAATTATTCAGTGTTGTCCACGTACTAGTTGTTATATAAAAATTGTTGTCCTCCTTACGGTGTCTAGTAGCGACATTTTATCCTCCAACCATTATACATATTTAACTTACTATTTTTTTTTTAGATGGCAGTACAGCAGATCATTCAATACATGCCGAGACATGAATTCACATTTCTACCACTATGCTAAATATCAATATCCTACGTTGAAAATGTACTAGACGATACTGCTAATAACAAGGGTTTTGTGCAACGTGCGTGTAATGGGTATTGAATTTAATTGATATTAAATTAATAGTAGTGTAACAAAAAGTCAGTGTCATGAAACCCTGACCATTAGATTATAAGCAAATGATTCTAATTTTCAATAATTGACATTCAAATATTACATTTAAGCTGATACTTCACAAACACAATAAAAAATGATTTAATATCATAATTTTGACATGATTTTACATGGTAATTTAAACAAATATTACAAAGTCATACTTTGAACTGCTTGTAAAACACTGTATTCTCAAGTTATTCTCCAACCACTATACACATAATATTTAACTGACTATTTTTTATTTTTAGATGGCAGTACAGCAGATCACTCAATACATGCTGAGACATGAATTCACATTTCTACCACTATGCAAAACATCAACATCCTACGTTGAAAATGGACTAGACAGTACTGCTAATAATAATGGTTTTGTGCAACGTGCGTGTAATGGGTATTGAATTTAATTGATATTAAATTAATAGTAGTGTAACAAAAAGTCAGTGTCATGAAACTCTGATCATTAGATTATAAGCAAATGATTCTAACTTTCAATAATTGACATTCAAATATTACATTTAAGCTGATACTTCATAAACACAATAAAACATGATTTTACATGGTAATTTTACAAAGTCATATTTTTAACTGTTTATAAAACACTCAATTCTCATGTTAGTGTCTAGAAACCTTGACTACTAAATTATGACAATGATTCTTATGGTATACGTTATACAAGTATTACAAACTCTTATTATTTTAATATTGAAAAGCAGCAATTTTATGTTAATGTACAAGTGTATTCTTTACTTATATTTTGTTTTACATTAAAACTCAACAAAACATTCTGGTAGATTTGTACTATCTGTTTTATTGCTAAGCATTATAATTATTTCTTTAACCATTATACATATTTAACTGACTATTTGTGTTTTAGATGGCAGTACTGCAGATCACTGGAGGCATGCTGAGACATGAATTAACATTTCTATCACTTGGGAAAGTTACAACATTTTCCGTTGAAAATGGAATAGAAGGCACTGCTAATATTAATGGTTTTATGCAACGTGCGTGTAATGGGTATTGGATGTAATTGATATTCAATTAATAGTAGTGTTACAAAAAGTTAGTGTCATAAAACCCTAACCATTATATTAAGTAAATGGTTCTTATTTACCATTATTAACTTCCATATATTTCATTTAGGCTCATACTTGATAATAAACACTATAAAACGTGCTTATATATCATAATTTTGACTCATATTACAAATTCATATTTTTAGCTGCTCATAAAAATCTCAATTATCAAGTTAGTGTCATGAAACCTAGACAATTAGGTTAAGTAAATGATTCTTATTTACCATTACTAACATCCATATTTGTCATTTAAGCTGATACTTCATAAACACTATAAAACATGTTTTTTATATGATAATATTGACTGATATTACAAATTCATACTTTGAACTGCCTGTTAAACACTGTATTCTCAACTTATTCTCCAACGGTTATACGTTATTAACTTACTACATTTTTTCAGATGGCAGTATATCAGATCAATCAAGGCATGCTGAGACACGAATTCACATTTCTACCACTAAGGAGAGTATCAACATCCTAGGTTGAAAATGGACTAGAAGATACTGATAATAATATTGGATTTATGCAATGGTTATTGAATATAATTGATACTAAATTAATAGCTGTGAAACAATTGAGATTTGTTAAATATCTGAATAAAATAATAGTAAACAACTTTAGCTTGTATTGTTTATTCTTAAATTTTACCTATGCTATAAATATATTTTATTTTTACTATAATATTTAAATGATCATTATAAAACATTTATAAAACACTCAAATATTAAGTTAATGTTTAGAAGGTTGAACAATAGTTTAAGAAATTTACCATTATTGTCTTTCACGTGTTTCATTTAACCTGGTATTTTGAATACACTATAATACATGTTTTTTATATGATAATTTTGACAAATTCCAATTTTAAACTGCTTATAAAACACTCAAAATTATTAAATGTATGCACCGACAGAGGGCGGTAGTGGGGACGACATCCGTCGGCCGATGCCCGATCGCCTCAGAGTAAAACTATTGCCGTTTCGCCGGACGGCCTTTTGACATAAATTGACGGTTGTTTTTACTTAGCTATTGGGTGTAGTTGTTGTTCATTTAATAAAGATTTTTGATATTATAACGAATTGTTCATATTTTATGCCCGAAGTTAACACAAGTAAGTGTCTTGATCCTTGACTACTCGATTACGAAAATGATTCTAATTTATAATTTTTAACTTGCACATGTTTCATTTAACCTGATATTTTTACTTCATAAAAACTATAAAATATGATTTTTACAAGTTAATTTTGACGAATAATACAAATTAATATTTTTAGATTCTGAACGGAGTGATGAATGTATTGATTTTACAATGATGTTTGGATTATTTTTGTGTCCGTCATCACTTTTTGGAGTAGTAATAATGCTTCGTTTTTGACTTCAGCCCCTCTTTGAAAGACAAAATCGATTTTTGATTTTGCTGCAAAGTCAAAAACGGAATCATTGTAAATACTTGAAATTTTCAACAAACGTTTATATTAGCGTTATCTATTTGCGATTAAATTTTCAAAATATTTTGACATTTTTTAAGCTACTTATAGATAATTGAAACTTATCGTAGTAAAAAATAAATCAAAAATCGTTAGTCACAATTATTGTTTATAAGCATTTAAAGTTCAAATGTTTAGAAAATATATCAAAATCACGAAAATTTGCAAAGAATTTTGAAGTTGAAAATTCATAAAATCTTTGTGATTTATACTTAAGGTTGGATATACTAGGTTATCCATAAGTTTTCCTTCAAGTAACAGTAAAAAAATAAATCCATTGTCAATATAGAAAACATTTTATGTGCGTATGAAATATAATTTTTTACGAAATCGCGTAAAATAAACGATATATTACAATTTAAATATAGGTAATAATATAAATATATCCAACTAATTAATCATTGACTGACAAATCATCTCCGTTCAGAATCGTTTTTCGTATACAATCCTACCCGTCGTTGCATTCAAATTTAACACATCCATTATAGTGACCAGTGACCTACTCACCATCTCTACTATACACCGGAGCGATACCCACTTTTTCGTATTGAAAAGGAGCAAATTTTCGGTTGTACAAATAGTCACACTTATAATAGGTACATTTTATATTCTACAAAACATTCTGGTATATTTGTAGGTACTATCTTTTATGGCTTATCATAATTATTATTTCTTATCGTCTGTTATATAATATTATGTCTATATTTCCTATCATTTTGCAGTTTTACATTCGTATTTGTATTTGAGTTTCAACTGTAAATTGTTTTTCAAGAATTTGTAATAAAAATGAAGTGTTTGTCTGTTAGTTTATGTTTTGATTGTTTCCATTTAAAAAATTATTCAGTGTTGTCCACGTACTAGTTGTTATATAAAAATTGTTGTCCTCCTTACGGTGTCTAGTAGCGACATTTTTATCCTCCAACCATTATACATATTTAACTTACTATTTTTTTTTTTAGATGGCAGTACAGCAGATCATTCAATACATGCCGAGACATGAATTCACATTTCTACCACTATGCTAAATATCAATATCCTACGTTGAAAATGTACTAGACGATACTGCTAATAACAAGGGTTTTGTGCAACGTGGCGTGTAATGGGTATTGAATTTAATTGATATTAAATTAATAGTAGTGTAACAAAAAGTCAGTGTCATGAAACCCTGACCATTAGATTATAAGCAAATGATTCTAATTTTCCAATAATTGACATTCAAATATTACATTTAAGCTGATACTTCACAAACACAATAAAAAATGATTTAATATCATAATTTTGACATGATTTTACATGGTAATTTAAACAAATATTACAAAGTCATACTTTGAACTGCTTGTAAAACACTGTATTCTCAAGTTATTCTCCAACCACTATACACATAATATTTAACTGACTATTTTTTATTTTTAGATGGCAGTACAGCAGATCACTCAATACATGCTGAGACATGAATTCACATTTCTACCACTATGCAAAACATCAACATCCTACGTTGAAAATGGACTAGACAGTACTGCTAATAATAATGGTTTTGTGCAACGTGCGTGTAATGGGTATTGAATTTAATTGAAATTAAATTAATAGTAGTGTAACAAAAAGTCAGTGTCATGAAACTCTGATCATTAGCTTTATAAGCAAATGATTCTAACTTTCAATAATTGACATTCAAATATTACATTTAAGCTGATACTTCATAAACACAATAAAACATGATTTTACATGGTAATTTTACAAAGTCATATTTTCAACTGTTTATAAAACACTCAATTCTCATGTTAGTGTCTAGAAACCTTGACTACTAAATTATGACAATGATTCTTATTGTATACGTTATACAAGTATTACAAACTCTTATTATTTTAATATTGAAAAGCAGCAATTTTATGTTAATGTACAAGTGTATTCTTTACTTATATTTTGTTTTACATTAAAACTCAACAAAACATTCTGGTAGATTTGTACTATCTGTTTTATTGCTAAGCATTATAATTATTTCTTTAACCATTATACATATTTAACTGACTATTTGTGTTTTAGATGGCAGTACTGCAGATCACTGGAGGCATGCTGAGACATGAATTAACATTTCTATCACTTGGGAAAGTTACAACATTTTCCGTTGAAAATGGAATAGAAGGCACTGCTAATATTAATGGTTTTATGCAACGTGCGTGTAATGGGTATTGGATGTAATTGATATTCAATTAATAGTAGTGTTACAAAAAGTTAGTGTCATAAAACCCTAACCATTATATTAAGTAAATGGTTCTTATTTACCATTATTAACTTCCATATATTTCATTTAGGCTCATACTTGATAATAAACACTATAAAACGTGCTTATATATCATAATTTTGACTCATATTACAAATTCATATTTTTAGCTGCTCATAAAAATCTCAATTATCAAGTTAGTGTCATGAAACCTAGACAATTAGGTTAAGTAAATGATTCTTATTTACCATTACTAACATCCATATTTGTCATTTAAGCTGATACTTCATAAACACTATAAAACATGTTTTTTATATGATAATATTGACTGATATTACAAATTCATACTTTGAACTGCCTGTAAAACACTGTATTCTCAACTTATTCTCCAACGGTTATACGTTATTAACTTACTACATTTTTTCAGATGGCAGTATATCAGATCAATCAAGGCATGCTGAGACACGAATTCACATTTCTACCACTAAGGAGAGTATCAACATCCTAGGTTGAAAATGGACTAGAAGATACTGATAATAATATTGGATTTATGCAATGGTTATTGAATATAATTGATACTAAATTAATAGCTGTGAAACAATTGAGATTTGTTAAATATCTGAATAAAATAATAGTAAACAACTTTAGCTTGTATTGTTTATTCTTAAATTTTACCTATGCTATAAATATATTTTATTTTTACTATAATATTTAAATGATCATTATAAAACATTTATAAAACACTCAAATATTAAGTTAATGTTTAGAAGGTTGAACAATAGTTTAAGAAATTTACCATTATTGTCTTTCACGTGTTTCATTTAACCTGGTATTTTGAATACACTATAATACATGTTTTTATATGATAATTTTGACAAATTCCAATTTTAAACTGCTTATAAAACACTCAAAATTATTAAATGTATGCACCGACAGAGGGCGGTAGTGGGGACGACATCCGTCGGCCGATGCCCGATCGCCTCAGAGTAAAACTAGTTGGTTGTGTGCCGTTCGCCGGACGGCCTTTTGACATAATTGACGGTTGTTTTTACTTAGCTATTGGGTGTAGTTGTTGTTCATTTAATAAAGATTTTTGATATTATAAACGAATTGTTCATATTTTATGCCCGAAGTTAACACAAGTAAGTGTCTTGATCCTTGACTACTCGATTACGAAAATGATTCTAATTTATAATTTTTAACTTGCACATGTTTCATTTAACCTGATATTTTTACTTCATAAAAACTATAAAATATGATTTTACAAGTTAATTTTGACGAATAATACAAATTAATATTTTTAGATTCTGAACGGAGTGATGAATGTATTGATTTTACAATGATGTTTGTATTATTTTTGTGTCCGTCATCACTTTTTGGAGTAGTAATAATGCTTCGTTTTTGACTTCAGCCCCTCTTTGAAAAGACAAAATCGATTTTTTGATTTTGCTGCAAGTCAAAAACGAATCATTGTAAATACTTGAAATTTTCAACAAACGTTTATATTAGCGTTATCTATTTGCGATTAAATTTTCAAAATATTTTGACATTTTTTAAGCTACTTATAGATAATTGAAACTTATCGTAGTAAAAAATAAATCAAAAATCGTTAGTCACAATTATTGTTTATAAGCATTTAAAGTTCAAATGTTTAGAAAATATATCAAAATCACGAAAATTTGCAAAGAATTTTGAAGTTGAAAATTCATAAAATCTTTGTGATTTATACTTAAGGTTGGATATACTAGGTTATCCATAAGTTTTCCTTCAAGTAACAGTAAAAAAATAAATCCATTGTCAATATAGAAAACATTTTATGTGCGTATGAAATATAATTTTTTACGAAATCGCGTAAAATAACGATATATTACAATTTAAATATAGGTAATAATATAATATATCCAACTAATTATCATTGACTGACAAATCATCTCCGTTCAGAATCGTTTTTCGTATACAATCCTACCCGTCGTTGCATTCAAATTTAACACATCCATTATAGTGACCAGTGACCTACTCACCATCTCTACTATACACCGGAGCGATACCCACTTTTTTCGTATTGAAAAGGAGCAAATTTTCGGTTGTACAAATAGTCACACTTATAATAGGTACATTTTATATTCTACAAAACATTCTGGTATATTTGTAGGTACTATCTTTTATGGCTTATCATAATTATTATTTCTTATCGTCTGTTATATAATATTATGTCTATATTTCCTATCATTTTGCAGTTTTACATTCGTATTTGTATTTGAGTTTCAACTGTAAATTGTTTTCAAGAATTTTGTAATAAAAATGAAGTGTTTGTCTGTTAGTTTATGTTTTGATTGTTTCCATTTAAAAAATTATTCAGTGTTGTCCACGTACTAGTTGTTATATAAAAATTGTTGTCCTCCTTACGGTGTCTAGTAGCGACATTTTATCCTCCAACCATTATACATATTTAACTTACTATTTTTTTTTTAGATGGCAGTACAGCAGATCATTCAATACATGCCGAGACATGAATTCACATTTCTACCACTATGCTAAATATCAATATCCTACGTTGAAAATGTACTAGACGATACTGCTAATAACAAGGGTTTTGTGCAACGTGCGTGTAATGGGTATTGAATTTAATTGATATTAAATTAATAGTAGTGTAACAAAAAGTCAGTGTCATGAAACCCTGACCATTAGATTATAAGCAAATGATTCTAATTTTCAATAATTGACATTCAAATATTACATTTAAGCTGATACTTCACAAACACAATAAAAAATGATTTAATATCATAATTTTGACATGATTTTACATGGTAATTTAAACAAATATTACAAAGTCATACTTTGAACTGCTTGTAAAACACTGTATTCTCAAGTTATTCTCCAACCACTATACACATAATATTTAACTGACTATTTTTTATTTTTAGATGGCAGTACAGCAGATCACTCAATACATGCTGAGACATGAATTCACATTTCTACCACTATGCAAAACATCAACATCCTACGTTGAAAATGGACTAGACAGTACTGCTAATAATAATGGTTTTGTGCAACGTGCGTGTAATGGGTATTGAATTTAATTGATATTAAATTAATAGTAGTGTAACAAAAAGTCAGTGTCATGAAACTCTGATCATTAGATTATAAGCAAATGATTCTAACTTTCAATAATTGACATTCAAATATTACATTTAAGCTGATACTTCATAAACACAATAAAACATGATTTTACATGGTAATTTTACAAAGTCATATTTTCAACTGTTTATAAAACACTCAATTCTCATGTTAGTGTCTAGAAACCTTGACTACTAAATTATGACAATGATTCTTATTGTATACGTTATACAAGTATTACAAACTCTTATTATTTTAATATTGAAAAGCAGCAATTTTATGTTAATGTACAAGTGTATTCTTTACTTATATTTTGTTTTACATTAAAACTCAACAAAACATTCTGGTAGATTTGTACTATCTGTTTTATTGCTAAGCATTATAATTATTTCTTTAACCATTATACATATTTAACTGACTATTTGTGTTTTAGATGGCAGTACTGCAGATCACTGGAGGCATGCTGAGACATGAATTAACATTTCTATCACTTGGGAAAGTTACAACATTTTCCGTTGAAAATGGAATAGAAGGCACTGCTAATATTAATGGTTTTATGCAACGTGCGTGTAATGGGTATTGGATGTAATTGATATTCAATTAATAGTAGTGTTACAAAAAGTTAGTGTCATAAAAACCCTAACCATTATATTAAGTAAATGGTTCTTATTTACCATTATTAACTTCCATATATTTCATTTAGGCTCATACTTGATAATAAACACTATAAAACGTGCTTATATATCATAATTTTGACTCATATTACAAATTCATATTTTTAGCTGCTCATAAAAATCTCAATTATCAAGTTAGTGTCATGAAACCTAGACAATTAGGTTAAGTAAATGATTCTTATTTACCATTACTAACATCCATATTTGTCATTTAAGCTGATACTTCATAAACACTATAAAACATGTTTTTTATATGATAATATTGACTGATATTACAAATTCATACTTTGAACTGCCTGTAAAACACTGTATTCTCAACTTATTCTCCAACGGTTATACGTTATTAACTTACTACATTTTTTCAGATGGCAGTATATCAGATCAATCAAGGCATGCTGAGACACGAATTCACATTTCTACCACTAAGGAGAGTATCAACATCCTAGGTTGAAAATGGACTAGAAGATACTGATAATAATATTGGATTTATGCAATGGTTATTGAATATAATTGATACTAAATTAATAGCTGTGAAACAATTGAGATTTGTTAAATATCTGAATAAAATAATAGTAAACAACTTTAGCTTGTATTGTTTATTCTTAAATTTTACCTATGCTATAAATATATTTTATTTTTACTATAATATTTAAATGATCATTATAAAACATTTATAAAACACTCAAATATTAAGTTAATGTTTAGAAGGTTGAACAATAGTTTAAGAAATTTACCATTATTGTCTTTCACGTGTTTCATTTAACCTGGTATTTTGAATACACTATAATACATGTTTTTATATGATAATTTTGACAAATTCCAATTTTAAACTGCTTATAAAACACTCAAAATTATTAAATGTATGCACCGACAGAGGGCGGTAGTGGGGACGACATCCGTCGGCCGATGCCCGATCGCCTCAGAGTAAAACTAGTTGGTTGTGTGCCGTTCGCCGGACGGCCTTTTGACATAATTGACGGTTGTTTTTACTTAGCTATTGGGTGTAGTTGTTGTTCATTTAATAAAGATTTTTGATATTATAAACGAATTGTTCATATTTTATGCCCGAAGTTAACACAAGTAAGTGTCTTGATCCTTGACTACTCGATTACGAAAATGATTCTAATTTATAATTTTTAACTTGCACATGTTTCATTTAACCTGATATTTTTACTTCATAAAAACTATAAAATATGATTTTACAAGTTAATTTTGACGAATAATACAAATTAATATTTTTAGATTCTGAACGGAGTGATGAATGTATTGATTTTACAATGATGTTTGTATTATTTTTGTGTCCGTCATCACTTTTTGGAGTAGTAATAATGCTTCGTTTTTGACTTCAGCCCCTCTTTGAAAAGACAAAATCGATTTTTTGATTTTGCTGCAAGTCAAAAACGAATCATTGTAAATACTTGAAATTTTCAACAAACGTTTATATTAGCGTTATCTATTTGCGATTAAATTTTCAAAATATTTTGACATTTTTTAAGCTACTTATAGATAATTGAAACTTATCGTAGTAAAAAATAAATCAAAAATCGTTAGTCACAATTATTGTTTATAAGCATTTAAAGTTCAAATGTTTAGAAAATATATCAAAATCACGAAAATTTGCAAAGAATTTTGAAGTTGAAAATTCATAAAATCTTTGTGATTTATACTTAAGGTTGGATATACTAGGTTATCCATAAGTTTTCCTTCAAGTAACAGTAAAAAAATAAATCCATTGTCAATATAGAAAACATTTTATGTGCGTATGAAATATAATTTTTTACGAAATCGCGTAAAATAACGATATATTACAATTTAAATATAGGTAATAATATAATATATCCAACTAATTATCATTGACTGACAAATCATCTCCGTTCAGAATCGTTTTTCGTATACAATCCTACCCGTCGTTGCATTCAAATTTAACACATCCATTATAGTGACCAGTGACCTACTCACCATCTCTACTATACACCGGAGCGATACCCACTTTTTTCGTATTGAAAAGGAGCAAATTTTCGGTTGTACAAATAGTCACACTTATAATAGGTACATTTTATATTCTACAAAACATTCTGGTATATTTGTAGGTACTATCTTTTATGGCTTATCATAATTATTATTTCTTATCGTCTGTTATATAATATTATGTCTATATTTCCTATCATTTTGCAGTTTTACATTCGTATTTGTATTTGAGTTTCAACTGTAAATTGTTTTCAAGAATTTTGTAATAAAAATGAAGTGTTTGTCTGTTAGTTTATGTTTTGATTGTTTCCATTTAAAAAATTATTCAGTGTTGTCCACGTACTAGTTGTTATATAAAAATTGTTGTCCTCCTTACGGTGTCTAGTAGCGACATTTTATCCTCCAACCATTATACATATTTAACTTACTATTTTTTTTTTAGATGGCAGTACAGCAGATCATTCAATACATGCCGAGACATGAATTCACATTTCTACCACTATGCTAAATATCAATATCCTACGTTGAAAATGTACTAGACGATACTGCTAATAACAAGGGTTTTGTGCAACGTGCGTGTAATGGGTATTGAATTTAATTGATATTAAATTAATAGTAGTGTAACAAAAAGTCAGTGTCATGAAACCCTGACCATTAGATTATAAGCAAATGATTCTAATTTTCAATAATTGACATTCAAATATTACATTTAAGCTGATACTTCACAAACACAATAAAAAATGATTTAATATCATAATTTTGACATGATTTTACATGGTAATTTAAACAAATATTACAAAGTCATACTTTGAACTGCTTGTAAAACACTGTATTCTCAAGTTATTCTCCAACCACTATACACATAATATTTAACTGACTATTTTTTATTTTTAGATGGCAGTACAGCAGATCACTCAATACATGCTGAGACATGAATTCACATTTCTACCACTATGCAAAACATCAACATCCTACGTTGAAAATGGACTAGACAGTACTGCTAATAATAATGGTTTTGTGCAACGTGCGTGTAATGGGTATTGAATTTAATTGATATTAAATTAATAGTAGTGTAACAAAAAGTCAGTGTCATGAAACTCTGATCATTAGATTATAAGCAAATGATTCTAACTTTCAATAATTGACATTCAAATATTACATTTAAGCTGATACTTCATAAACACAATAAAACATGATTTTACATGGTAATTTTACAAAGTCATATTTTCAACTGTTTATAAAACACTCAATTCTCATGTTAGTGTCTAGAAACCTTGACTACTAAATTATGACAATGATTCTTATTGTATACGTTATACAAGTATTACAAACTCTTATTATTTTAATATTGAAAAGCAGCAATTTTATGTTAATGTACAAGTGTATTCTTTACTTATATTTTGTTTTACATTAAAACTCAACAAAACATTCTGGTAGATTTGTACTATCTGTTTTATTGCTAAGCATTATAATTATTTCTTTAACCATTATACATATTTAACTGACTATTTGTGTTTTAGATGGCAGTACTGCAGATCACTGGAGGCATGCTGAGACATGAATTAACATTTCTATCACTTGGGAAAGTTACAACATTTTCCGTTGAAAATGGAATAGAAGGCACTGCTAATATTAATGGTTTTATGCAACGTGCGTGTAATGGGTATTGGATGTAATTGATATTCAATTAATAGTAGTGTTACAAAAAGTTAGTGTCATAAAACCCTAACCATTATATTAAGTAAATGGTTCTTATTTACCATTATTAACTTCCATATATTTCATTTAGGCTCATACTTGATAATAAACACTATAAAACGTGCTTATATATCATAATTTTGACTCATATTACAAATTCATATTTTTAGCTGCTCATAAAAATCTCAATTATCAAGTTAGTGTCATGAAACCTAGACAATTAGGTTAAGTAAATGATTCTTATTTACCATTACTAACATCCATATTTGTCATTTAAGCTGATACTTCATAAACACTATAAAACATGTTTTTTATATGATAATATTGACTGATATTACAAATTCATACTTTGAACTGCCTGTAAAACACTGTATTCTCAACTTATTCTCCAACGGTTATACGTTATTAACTTACTACATTTTTTCAGATGGCAGTATATCAGATCAATCAAGGCATGCTGAGACACGAATTCACATTTCTACCACTAAGGAGAGTATCAACATCCTAGGTTGAAAATGGACTAGAAGATACTGATAATAATATTGGATTTATGCAATGGTTATTGAATATAATTGATACTAAATTAATAGCTGTGAAACAATTGAGATTTGTTAAATATCTGAATAAAATAATAGTAAACAACTTTAGCTTGTATTGTTTATTCTTAAATTTTACCTATGCTATAAATATATTTTATTTTTACTATAATATTTAAATGATCATTATAAAACATTTATAAAACACTCAAATATTAAGTTAATGTTTAGAAGGTTGAACAATAGTTTAAGAAATTTACCATTATTGTCTTTCACGTGTTTCATTTAACCTGGTATTTTGAATACACTATAATACATGTTTTTATATGATAATTTTGACAAATTCCAATTTTAAACTGCTTATAAAACACTCAAAATTATTAAATGTATGCACCGACAGAGGGCGGTAGTGGGGACGACATCCGTCGGCCGATGCCCGATCGCCTCAGAGTAAAACTAGTTGGTTGTGTGCCGTTCGCCGGACGGCCTTTTGACATAATTGACGGTTGTTTTTACTTAGCTATTGGGTGTAGTTGTTGTTCATTTAATAAAGATTTTTGATATTATAAACGAATTGTTCATATTTTATGCCCGAAGTTAACACAAGTAAGTGTCTTGATCCTTGACTACTCGATTACGAAAATGATTCTAATTTATAATTTTTAACTTGCACATGTTTCATTTAACCTGATATTTTTACTTCATAAAAACTATAAAATATGATTTTACAAGTTAATTTTGACGAATAATACAAATTAATATTTTTAGATTCTGAACGGAGTGATGAATGTATTGATTTTACAATGATGTTTGTATTATTTTTGTGTCCGTCATCACTTTTTGGAGTAGTAATAATGCTTCGTTTTTGACTTCAGCCCCTCTTTGAAAAGACAAAATCGATTTTTTGATTTTGCTGCAAGTCAAAAACGAATCATTGTAAATACTTGAAATTTTCAACAAACGTTTATATTAGCGTTATCTATTTGCGATTAAATTTTCAAAATATTTTGACATTTTTTAAGCTACTTATAGATAATTGAAACTTATCGTAGTAAAAAATAAATCAAAAATCGTTAGTCACAATTATTGTTTATAAGCATTTAAAGTTCAAATGTTTAGAAAATATATCAAAATCACGAAAATTTGCAAAGAATTTTGAAGTTGAAAATTCATAAAATCTTTGTGATTTATACTTAAGGTTGGATATACTAGGTTATCCATAAGTTTTCCTTCAAGTAACAGTAAAAAAATAAATCCATTGTCAATATAGAAAACATTTTATGTGCGTATGAAATATAATTTTTTACGAAATCGCGTAAAATAACGATATATTACAATTTAAATATAGGTAATAATATAATATATCCAACTAATTATCATTGACTGACAAATCATCTCCGTTCAGAATCGTTTTTCGTATACAATCCTACCCGTCGTTGCATTCAAATTTAACACATCCATTATAGTGACCAGTGACCTACTCACCATCTCTACTATACACCGGAGCGATACCCACTTTTTTCGTATTGAAAAGGAGCAAATTTTCGGTTGTACAAATAGTCACACTTATAATAGGTACATTTTATATTCTACAAAACATTCTGGTATATTTGTAGGTACTATCTTTTATGGCTTATCATAATTATTATTTCTTATCGTCTGTTATATAATATTATGTCTATATTTCCTATCATTTTGCAGTTTTACATTCGTATTTGTATTTGAGTTTCAACTGTAAATTGTTTTCAAGAATTTTGTAATAAAAATGAAGTGTTTGTCTGTTAGTTTATGTTTTGATTGTTTCCATTTAAAAAATTATTCAGTGTTGTCCACGTACTAGTTGTTATATAAAAATTGTTGTCCTCCTTACGGTGTCTAGTAGCGACATTTTATCCTCCAACCATTATACATATTTAACTTACTATTTTTTTTTTAGATGGCAGTACAGCAGATCATTCAATACATGCCGAGACATGAATTCACATTTCTACCACTATGCTAAATATCAATATCCTACGTTGAAAATGTACTAGACGATACTGCTAATAACAAGGGTTTTGTGCAACGTGCGTGTAATGGGTATTGAATTTAATTGATATTAAATTAATAGTAGTGTAACAAAAAGTCAGTGTCATGAAACCCTGACCATTAGATTATAAGCAAATGATTCTAATTTTCAATAATTGACATTCAAATATTACATTTAAGCTGATACTTCACAAACACAATAAAAAATGATTTAATATCATAATTTTGACATGATTTTACATGGTAATTTAAACAAATATTACAAAGTCATACTTTGAACTGCTTGTAAAACACTGTATTCTCAAGTTATTCTCCAACCACTATACACATAATATTTAACTGACTATTTTTTATTTTTAGATGGCAGTACAGCAGATCACTCAATACATGCTGAGACATGAATTCACATTTCTACCACTATGCAAAACATCAACATCCTACGTTGAAAATGGACTAGACAGTACTGCTAATAATAATGGTTTTGTGCAACGTGCGTGTAATGGGTATTGAATTTAATTGATATTAAATTAATAGTAGTGTAACAAAAAGTCAGTGTCATGAAACTCTGATCATTAGATTATAAGCAAATGATTCTAACTTTCAATAATTGACATTCAAATATTACATTTAAGCTGATACTTCATAAACACAATAAAACATGATTTTACATGGTAATTTTACAAAGTCATATTTTCAACTGTTTATAAAACACTCAATTCTCATGTTAGTGTCTAGAAACCTTGACTACTAAATTATGACAATGATTCTTATTGTATACGTTATACAAGTATTACAAACTCTTATTATTTTAATATTGAAAAGCAGCAATTTTATGTTAATGTACAAGTGTATTCTTTACTTATATTTTGTTTTACATTAAAACTCAACAAAACATTCTGGTAGATTTGTACTATCTGTTTTATTGCTAAGCATTATAATTATTTCTTTAACCATTATACATATTTAACTGACTATTTGTGTTTTAGATGGCAGTACTGCAGATCACTGGAGGCATGCTGAGACATGAATTAACATTTCTATCACTTGGGAAAGTTACAACATTTTCCGTTGAAAATGGAATAGAAGGCACTGCTAATATTAATGGTTTTATGCAACGTGCGTGTAATGGGTATTGGATGTAATTGATATTCAATTAATAGTAGTGTTACAAAAAGTTAGTGTCATAAAACCCTAACCATTATATTAAGTAAATGGTTCTTATTTACCATTATTAACTTCCATATATTTCATTTAGGCTCATACTTGATAATAAACACTATAAAACGTGCTTATATATCATAATTTTGACTCATATTACAAATTCATATTTTTAGCTGCTCATAAAAATCTCAATTATCAAGTTAGTGTCATGAAACCTAGACAATTAGGTTAAGTAAATGATTCTTATTTACCATTACTAACATCCATATTTGTCATTTAAGCTGATACTTCATAAACACTATAAAACATGTTTTTAAACTGCCTGTAAAACACTGTATTCTCAACTTATTCTCCAACGGTTATACGTTATTAACTTACTACATTTTTTTAGATGGCAGTATATCAGATCAATCAAGGCATGCTGAGACACGAATTCACATTTCTACCACTAAGGAGAGTATCAACATCCTAGGTTGAAAATGGACTAGAAGATACTGATAATAATATTGGATTTATGCAATGGTTATTGAATATAATTGATACTAAATTAATAGCTGTGAAACAATTGAGATTTGTTAAATATCTGAATAAAATAATAGTAAACAACTTTAGCTTGTATTGTTTATTCTTAAATTTTACCTATGCTATAAATATATTTTATTTTTACTATAATATTTAAATGATCATTATAAAACATTTATAAAACACTCAAATATTAAGTTAATGTTTAGAAGGTTGAACAATAGTTTAAGAAATTTACCATTATTGTCTTTCACGTGTTTCATTTAACCTGGTATTTTGAATACACTATAATACATGTTTTTATATGATAATTTTGACAAATTCCAATTTTAAACTGCTTATAAAACACTCAAAATTATTAAATGTATGCACCGACAGAGGGCGGTAGTGGGGACGACATCCGTCGGCCGATGCCCGATCGCCTCAGAGTAAAACTAGTTGGTTGTGTGCCGTTCGCCGGACGGCCTTTTGACATAATTGACGGTTGTTTTTACTTAGCTATTGGGTGTAGTTGTTGTTCATTTAATAAAGATTTTTGATATTATAAACGAATTGTTCATATTTTATGCCCGAAGTTAACACAAGTAAGTGTCTTGATCCTTGACTACTCGATTACGAAAATGATTCTAATTTATAATTTTTAACTTGCACATGTTTCATTTAACCTGATATTTTTACTTCATAAAAACTATAAAATATGATTTTACAAGTTAATTTTGACGAATAATACAAATTAATATTTTTAGATTCTGAACGGAGTGATGAATGTATTGATTTTACAATGATGTTTGTATTATTTTTGTGTCCGTCATCACTTTTTGGAGTAGTAATAATGCTTCGTTTTTGACTTCAGCCCCTCTTTGAAAAGACAAAATCGATTTTTTGATTTTGCTGCAAGTCAAAAACGAATCATTGTAAATACTTGAAATTTTCAACAAACGTTTATATTAGCGTTATCTATTTGCGATTAAATTTTCAAAATATTTTGACATTTTTTAAGCTACTTATAGATAATTGAAACTTATCGTAGTAAAAAATAAATCAAAAATCGTTAGTCATAATTATTGTTTATAAGCATTTAAAGTTCAAATGTTTAGAAAATATATCAAAATCACGAAAATTTGCAAAGAATTTTGAAGTTGAAAATTCATAAAATCTTTGTGATTTATACTTAAGGTTGGATATACTAGGTTATCCATAAGTTTTCTTTCAAGTAACAGTAAAAAAATAAATCCATTGTCAATATAGAAAACATTTTATGTGCGTATGAAATATAATTTTTTACGAAATCGCGTAAAATAACGATATATTACAATTTAAATATAGGTAATAATATAATATATCCAACTAATTATCATTGACTGACAAATCATCTCCGTTCAGAATCGTTTTTCGTATACAATCCTACCCGTCGTTGCATTCAAATTTAACACATCCATTATAGTGACCAGTGACCTACTCACCATCTCTACTATACACCGGAGCGATACCCACTTTTTTCGTATTGAAAAGGAGCAAATTTT
Organism: Rhopalosiphum padi; assembly: GCF_020882245.1. Classification (NCBI taxonomy): domain Eukaryota; kingdom Metazoa; phylum Arthropoda; class Insecta; order Hemiptera; family Aphididae; genus Rhopalosiphum; species Rhopalosiphum padi. The sequence continues at coordinate 18,489 of NW_026870001.1, forward strand.
CGGTTGTACAAATAGTCACACTTATAATAGGTACATTTTATATTCTACAAAACATTCTGGTATATTTGTAGGTACTATCTTTTATGGCTTATCATAATTATTATTTCTTATCGTCTGTTATATAATATTATGTCTATATTTCCTATCATTTTGCAGTTTTACATTCGTATTTGTATTTGAGTTTCAACTGTAAATTGTTTTCAAGAATTTTGTAATAAAAATGAAGTGTTTGTCTGTTAGTTTATGTTTTGATTGTTTCCATTTAAAAAATTATTCAGTGTTGTCCACGTACTAGTTGTTATATAAAAATTGTTGTCCTCCTTACGGTGTCTAGTAGCGACATTTTATCCTCCAACCATTATACATATTTAACTTACTATTTTTTTTTTAGATGGCAGTACAGCAGATCATTCAATACATGCCGAGACATGAATTCACATTTCTACCACTATGCTAAATATCAATATCCTACGTTGAAAATGTACTAGACGATACTGCTAATAACAAGGGTTTTGTGCAACGTGCGTGTAATGGGTATTGAATTTAATTGATATTAAATTAATAGTAGTGTAACAAAAAGTCAGTGTCATGAAACCCTGACCATTAGATTATAAGCAAATGATTCTAATTTTCAATAATTGACATTCAAATATTACATTTAAGCTGATACTTCACAAACACAATAAAAAATGATTTAATATCATAATTTTGACATGATTTTACATGGTAATTTAAACAAATATTACAAAGTCATACTTTGAACTGCTTGTAAAACACTGTATTCTCAAGTTATTCTCCAACCACTATACACATAATATTTAACTGACTATTTTTTATTTTTAGATGGCAGTACAGCAGATCACTCAATACATGCTGAGACATGAATTCACATTTCTACCACTATGCAAAACATCAACATCCTACGTTGAAAATGGACTAGACAGTACTGCTAATAATAATGGTTTTGTGCAACGTGCGTGTAATGGGTATTGAATTTAATTGATATTAAATTAATAGTAGTGTAACAAAAAGTCAGTGTCATGAAACTCTGATCATTAGATTATAAGCAAATGATTCTAACTTTCAATAATTGACATTCAAATATTACATTTAAGCTGATACTTCATAAACACAATAAAACATGATTTTACATGGTAATTTTACAAAGTCATATTTTCAACTGTTTATAAAACACTCAATTCTCATGTTAGTGTCTAGAAACCTTGACTACTAAATTATGACAATGATTCTTATTGTATACGTTATACAAGTATTACAAACTCTTATTATTTTAATATTGAAAAGCAGCAATTTTATGTTAATGTACAAGTGTATTCTTTACTTATATTTTGTTTTACATTAAAACTCAACAAAACATTCTGGTAGATTTGTACTATCTGTTTTATTGCTAAGCATTATAATTATTTCTTTAACCATTATACATATTTAACTGACTATTTGTGTTTTAGATGGCAGTACTGCAGATCACTGGAGGCATGCTGAGACATGAATTAACATTTCTATCACTTGGGAAAGTTACAACATTTTCCGTTGAAAATGGAATAGAAGGCACTGCTAATATTAATGGTTTTATGCAACGTGCGTGTAATGGGTATTGGATGTAATTGATATTCAATTAATAGTAGTGTTACAAAAAGTTAGTGTCATAAAACCCTAACCATTATATTAAGTAAATGGTTCTTATTTACCATTATTAACTTCCATATATTTCATTTAGGCTCATACTTGATAATAAACACTATAAAACGTGCTTATATATCATAATTTTGACTCATATTACAAATTCATATTTTTAGCTGCTCATAAAAATCTCAATTATCAAGTTAGTGTCATGAAACCTAGACAATTAGGTTAAGTAAATGATTCTTATTTACCATTACTAACATCCATATTTGTCATTTAAGCTGATACTTCATAAACACTATAAAACATGTTTTTAAACTGCCTGTAAAACACTGTATTCTCAACTTATTCTCCAACGGTTATACGTTATTAACTTACTACATTTTTTCAGATGGCAGTATATCAGATCAATCAAGGCATGCTGAGACACGAATTCACATTTCTACCACTAAGGAGAGTATCAACATCCTAGGTTGAAAATGGACTAGAAGATACTGATAATAATATTGGATTTATGCAATGGTTATTGAATATAATTGATACTAAATTAATAGCTGTGAAACAATTGAGATTTGTTAAATATCTGAATAAAATAATAGTAAACAACTTTAGCTTGTATTGTTTATTCTTAAATTTTACCTATGCTATAAATATATTTTATTTTTACTATAATATTTAAATGATCATTATAAAACATTTATAAAACACTCAAATATTAAGTTAATGTTTAGAAGGTTGAACAATAGTTTAAGAAATTTACCATTATTGTCTTTCACGTGTTTCATTTAACCTGGTATTTTGAATACACTATAATACATGTTTTTATATGATAATTTTGACAAATTCCAATTTTAAACTGCTTATAAAACACTCAAAATTATTAAATGTATGCACCGACAGAGGGCGGTAGTGGGGACGACATCCGTCGGCCGATGCCCGATCGCCTCAGAGTAAAACTAGTTGGTTGTGTGCCGTTCGCCGGACGGCCTTTTGACATAATTGACGGTTGTTTTTACTTAGCTATTGGGTGTAGTTGTTGTTCATTTAATAAAGATTTTTGATATTATAAACGAATTGTTCATATTTTATGCCCGAAGTTAACACAAGTAAGTGTCTTGATCCTTGACTACTCGATTACGAAAATGATTCTAATTTATAATTTTTAACTTGCACATGTTTCATTTAACCTGATATTTTTACTTCATAAAAACTATAAAATATGATTTTACAAGTTAATTTTGACGAATAATACAAATTAATATTTTTAGATTCTGAACGGAGTGATGAATGTATTGATTTTACAATGATGTTTGTATTATTTTTGTGTCCGTCATCACTTTTTGGAGTAGTAATAATGCTTCGTTTTTGACTTCAGCCCCTCTTTGAAAAGACAAAATCGATTTTTTGATTTTGCTGCAAGTCAAAAACGAATCATTGTAAATACTTGAAATTTTCAACAAACGTTTATATTAGCGTTATCTATTTGCGATTAAATTTTCAAAATATTTTGACATTTTTTAAGCTACTTATAGATAATTGAAACTTATCGTAGTAAAAAATAAATCAAAAATCGTTAGTCACAATTATTGTTTATAAGCATTTAAAGTTCAAATGTTTAGAAAATATATCAAAATCACGAAAATTTGCAAAGAATTTTGAAGTTGAAAATTCATAAAATCTTTGTGATTTATACTTAAGGTTGGATATACTAGGTTATCCATAAGTTTTCCTTCAAGTAACAGTAAAAAAATAAATCCATTGTCAATATAGAAAACATTTTATGTGCGTATGAAATATAATTTTTTACGAAATCGCGTAAAATAACGATATATTACAATTTAAATATAGGTAATAATATAATATATCCAACTAATTATCATTGACTGACAAATCATCTCCGTTCAGAATCGTTTTTCGTATACAATCCTACCCGTCGTTGCATTCAAATTTAACACATCCATTATAGTGACCAGTGACCTACTCACCATCTCTACTATACACCGGAGCGATACCCACTTTTTTCGTATTGAAAAGGAGCAAATTTTCGGTTGTACAAATAGTCACACTTATAATAGGTACATTTTATATTCTACAAAACATTCTGGTATATTTGTAGGTACTATCTTTTATGGCTTATCATAATTATTATTTCTTATCGTCTGTTATATAATATTATGTCTATATTTCCTATCATTTTGCAGTTTTACATTCGTATTTGTATTTGAGTTTCAACTGTAAATTGTTTTCAAGAATTTTGTAATAAAAATGAAGTGTTTGTCTGTTAGTTTATGTTTTGATTGTTTCCATTTAAAAAATTATTCAGTGTTGTCCACGTACTAGTTGTTATATAAAAATTGTTGTCCTCCTTACGGTGTCTAGTAGCGACATTTTATCCTCCAACCATTATACATATTTAACTTACTATTTTTTTTTTAGATGGCAGTACAGCAGATCATTCAATACATGCCGAGACATGAATTCACATTTCTACCACTATGCTAAATATCAATATCCTACGTTGAAAATGTACTAGACGATACTGCTAATAACAAGGGTTTTGTGCAACGTGCGTGTAATGGGTATTGAATTTAATTGATATTAAATTAATAGTAGTGTAACAAAAAGTCAGTGTCATGAAACCCTGACCATTAGATTATAAGCAAATGATTCTAATTTTCAATAATTGACATTCAAATATTACATTTAAGCTGATACTTCACAAACACAATAAAAAATGATTTAATATCATAATTTTGACATGATTTTACATGGTAATTTAAACAAATATTACAAAGTCATACTTTGAACTGCTTGTAAAACACTGTATTCTCAAGTTATTCTCCAACCACTATACACATAATATTTAACTGACTATTTTTTATTTTTAGATGGCAGTACAGCAGATCACTCAATACATGCTGAGACATGAATTCACATTTCTACCACTATGCAAAACATCAACATCCTACGTTGAAAATGGACTAGACAGTACTGCTAATAATAATGGTTTTGTGCAACGTGCGTGTAATGGGTATTGAATTTAATTGATATTAAATTAATAGTAGTGTAACAAAAAGTCAGTGTCATGAAACTCTGATCATTAGATTATAAGCAAATGATTCTAACTTTCAATAATTGACATTCAAATATTACATTTAAGCTGATACTTCATAAACACAATAAAACATGATTTTACATGGTAATTTTACAAAGTCATATTTTCAACTGTTTATAAAACACTCAATTCTCATGTTAGTGTCTAGAAACCTTGACTACTAAATTATGACAATGATTCTTATTGTATACGTTATACAAGTATTACAAACTCTTATTATTTTAATATTGAAAAGCAGCAATTTTATGTTAATGTACAAGTGTATTCTTTACTTATATTTTGTTTTACATTAAAACTCAACAAAACATTCTGGTAGATTTGTACTATCTGTTTTATTGCTAAGCATTATAATTATTTCTTTAACCATTATACATATTTAACTGACTATTTGTGTTTTAGATGGCAGTACTGCAGATCACTGGAGGCATGCTGAGACATGAATTAACATTTCTATCACTTGGGAAAGTTACAACATTTTCCGTTGAAAATGGAATAGAAGGCACTGCTAATATTAATGGTTTTATGCAACGTGCGTGTAATGGGTATTGGATGTAATTGATATTCAATTAATAGTAGTGTTACAAAAAGTTAGTGTCATAAAACCCTAACCATTATATTAAGTAAATGGTTCTTATTTACCATTATTAACTTCCATATATTTCATTTAGGCTCATACTTGATAATAAACACTATAAAACGTGCTTATATATCATAATTTTGACTCATATTACAAATTCATATTTTTAGCTGCTCATAAAAATCTCAATTATCAAGTTAGTGTCATGAAACCTAGACAATTAGGTTAAGTAAATGATTCTTATTTACCATTACTAACATCCATATTTGTCATTTAAGCTGATACTTCATAAACACTATAAAACATGTTTTTAAACTGCCTGTAAAACACTGTATTCTCAACTTATTCTCCAACGGTTATACGTTATTAACTTACTACATTTTTTCAGATGGCAGTATATCAGATCAATCAAGGCATGCTGAGACACGAATTCACATTTCTACCACTAAGGAGAGTATCAACATCCTAGGTTGAAAATGGACTAGAAGATACTGATAATAATATTGGATTTATGCAATGGTTATTGAATATAATTGATACTAAATTAATAGCTGTGAAACAATTGAGATTTGTTAAATATCTGAATAAAATAATAGTAAACAACTTTAGCTTGTATTGTTTATTCTTAAATTTTACCTATGCTATAAATATATTTTATTTTTACTATAATATTTAAATGATCATTATAAAACATTTATAAAACACTCAAATATTAAGTTAATGTTTAGAAGGTTGAACAATAGTTTAAGAAATTTACCATTATTGTCTTTCACGTGTTTCATTTAACCTGGTATTTTGAATACACTATAATACATGTTTTTATATGATAATTTTGACAAATTCCAATTTTAAACTGCTTATAAAACACTCAAAATTATTAAATGTATGCACCGACAGAGGGCGGTAGTGGGGACGACATCCGTCGGCCGATGCCCGATCGCCTCAGAGTAAAACTAGTTGGTTGTGTGCCGTTCGCCGGACGGCCTTTTGACATAATTGACGGTTGTTTTTACTTAGCTATTGGGTGTAGTTGTTGTTCATTTAATAAAGATTTTTGATATTATAAACGAATTGTTCATATTTTATGCCCGAAGTTAACACAAGTAAGTGTCTTGATCCTTGACTACTCGATTACGAAAATGATTCTAATTTATAATTTTTAACTTGCACATGTTTCATTTAACCTGATATTTTTACTTCATAAAAACTATAAAATATGATTTTACAAGTTAATTTTGACGAATAATACAAATTAATATTTTTAGATTCTGAACGGAGTGATGAATGTATTGATTTTACAATGATGTTTGTATTATTTTTGTGTCCGTCATCACTTTTTGGAGTAGTAATAATGCTTCGTTTTTGACTTCAGCCCCTCTTTGAAAAGACAAAATCGATTTTTTGATTTTGCTGCAAGTCAAAAACGAATCATTGTAAATACTTGAAATTTTCAACAAACGTTTATATTAGCGTTATCTATTTGCGATTAAATTTTCAAAATATTTTGACATTTTTTAAGCTACTTATAGATAATTGAAACTTATCGTAGTAAAAAATAAATCAAAAATCGTTAGTCACAATTATTGTTTATAAGCATTTAAAGTTCAAATGTTTAGAAAATATATCAAAATCACGAAAATTTGCAAAGAATTTTGAAGTTGAAAATTCATAAAATCTTTGTGATTTATACTTAAGGTTGGATATACTAGGTTATCCATAAGTTTTCCTTCAAGTAACAGTAAAAAAATAAATCCATTGTCAATATAGAAAACATTTTATGTGCGTATGAAATATAATTTTTTACGAAATCGCGTAAAATAACGATATATTACAATTTAAATATAGGTAATAATATAATATATCCAACTAATTATCATTGACTGACAAATCATCTCCGTTCAGAATCGTTTTTCGTATACAATCCTACCCGTCGTTGCATTCAAATTTAACACATCCATTATAGTGACCAGTGACCTACTCACCATCTCTACTATACACCGGAGCGATACCCACTTTTTTCGTATTGAAAAGGAGCAAATTTTCGGTTGTACAAATAGTCACACTTATAATAGGTACATTTTATATTCTACAAAACATTCTGGTATATTTGTAGGTACTATCTTTTATGGCTTATCATAATTATTATTTCTTATCGTCTGTTATATAATATTATGTCTATATTTCCTATCATTTTGCAGTTTTACATTCGTATTTGTATTTGAGTTTCAACTGTAAATTGTTTTCAAGAATTTTGTAATAAAAATGAAGTGTTTGTCTGTTAGTTTATGTTTTGATTGTTTCCATTTAAAAAATTATTCAGTGTTGTCCACGTACTAGTTGTTATATAAAAATTGTTGTCCTCCTTACGGTGTCTAGTAGCGACATTTTATCCTCCAACCATTATACATATTTAACTTACTATTTTTTTTTTAGATGGCAGTACAGCAGATCATTCAATACATGCCGAGACATGAATTCACATTTCTACCACTATGCTAAATATCAATATCCTACGTTGAAAATGTACTAGACGATACTGCTAATAACAAGGGTTTTGTGCAACGTGCGTGTAATGGGTATTGAATTTAATTGATATTAAATTAATAGTAGTGTAACAAAAAGTCAGTGTCATGAAACCCTGACCATTAGATTATAAGCAAATGATTCTAATTTTCAATAATTGACATTCAAATATTACATTTAAGCTGATACTTCACAAACACAATAAAAAATGATTTAATATCATAATTTTGACATGATTTTACATGGTAATTTAAACAAATATTACAAAGTCATACTTTGAACTGCTTGTAAAACACTGTATTCTCAAGTTATTCTCCAACCACTATACACATAATATTTAACTGACTATTTTTTATTTTTAGATGGCAGTACAGCAGATCACTCAATACATGCTGAGACATGAATTCACATTTCTACCACTATGCAAAACATCAACATCCTACGTTGAAAATGGACTAGACAGTACTGCTAATAATAATGGTTTTGTGCAACGTGCGTGTAATGGGTATTGAATTTAATTGATATTAAATTAATAGTAGTGTAACAAAAAGTCAGTGTCATGAAACTCTGATCATTAGATTATAAGCAAATGATTCTAACTTTCAATAATTGACATTCAAATATTACATTTAAGCTGATACTTCATAAACACAATAAAACATGATTTTACATGGTAATTTTACAAAGTCATATTTTCAACTGTTTATAAAACACTCAATTCTCATGTTAGTGTCTAGAAACCTTGACTACTAAATTATGACAATGATTCTTATTGTATACGTTATACAAGTATTACAAACTCTTATTATTTTAATATTGAAAAGCAGCAATTTTATGTTAATGTACAAGTGTATTCTTTACTTATATTTTGTTTTACATTAAAACTCAACAAAACATTCTGGTAGATTTGTACTATCTGTTTTATTGCTAAGCATTATAATTATTTCTTTAACCATTATACATATTTAACTGACTATTTGTGTTTTAGATGGCAGTACTGCAGATCACTGGAGGCATGCTGAGACATGAATTAACATTTCTATCACTTGGGAAAGTTACAACATTTTCCGTTGAAAATGGAATAGAAGGCACTGCTAATATTAATGGTTTTATGCAACGTGCGTGTAATGGGTATTGGATGTAATTGATATTCAATTAATAGTAGTGTTACAAAAAGTTAGTGTCATAAAACCCTAACCATTATATTAAGTAAATGGTTCTTATTTACCATTATTAACTTCCATATATTTCATTTAGGCTCATACTTGATAATAAACACTATAAAACGTGCTTATATATCATAATTTTGACTCATATTACAAATTCATATTTTTAGCTGCTCATAAAAATCTCAATTATCAAGTTAGTGTCATGAAACCTAGACAATTAGGTTAAGTAAATGATTCTTATTTACCATTACTAACATCCATATTTGTCATTTAAGCTGATACTTCATAAACACTATAAAACATGTTTTTAAACTGCCTGTAAAACACTGTATTCTCAACTTATTCTCCAACGGTTATACGTTATTAACTTACTACATTTTTTCAGATGGCAGTATATCAGATCAATCAAGGCATGCTGAGACACGAATTCACATTTCTACCACTAAGGAGAGTATCAACATCCTAGGTTGAAAATGGACTAGAAGATACTGATAATAATATTGGATTTATGCAATGGTTATTGAATATAATTGATACTAAATTAATAGCTGTGAAACAATTGAGATTTGTTAAATATCTGAATAAAATAATAGTAAACAACTTTAGCTTGTATTGTTTATTCTTAAATTTTACCTATGCTATAAATATATTTTATTTTTACTATAATATTTAAATGATCATTATAAAACATTTATAAAACACTCAAATATTAAGTTAATGTTTAGAAGGTTGAACAATAGTTTAAGAAATTTACCATTATTGTCTTTCACGTGTTTCATTTAACCTGGTATTTTGAATACACTATAATACATGTTTTTATATGATAATTTTGACAAATTCCAATTTTAAACTGCTTATAAAACACTCAAAATTATTAAATGTATGCACCGACAGAGGGCGGTAGTGGGGACGACATCCGTCGGCCGATGCCCGATCGCCTCAGAGTAAAACTAGTTGGTTGTGTGCCGTTCGCCGGACGGCCTTTTGACATAATTGACGGTTGTTTTTACTTAGCTATTGGGTGTAGTTGTTGTTCATTTAATAAAGATTTTTGATATTATAAACGAATTGTTCATATTTTATGCCCGAAGTTAACACAAGTAAGTGTCTTGATCCTTGACTACTCGATTACGAAAATGATTCTAATTTATAATTTTTAACTTGCACATGTTTCATTTAACCTGATATTTTTACTTCATAAAAACTATAAAATATGATTTTACAAGTTAATTTTGACGAATAATACAAATTAATATTTTAGATTCTGAACGGAGTGATGAATGTATTGATTTTACAATGATGTTTGTATTATTTTTGTGTCCGTCATCACTTTTTGGAGTAGTAATAATGCTTCGTTTTTGACTTCAGCCCCTCTTTGAAAAGACAAAATCGATTTTTTGATTTTGCTGCAAGTCAAAAACGAATCATTGTAAATACTTGAAATTTTCAACAAACGTTTATATTAGCGTTATCTATTTGCGATTAAATTTTCAAAATATTTTGACATTTTTTAAGCTACTTATAGATAATTGAAACTTATCGTAGTAAAAAATAAATCAAAAATCGTTAGTCACAATTATTGTTTATAAGCATTTAAAGTTCAAATGTTTAGAAAATATATCAAAATCACGAAAATTTGCAAAGAATTTTGAAGTTGAAAATTCATAAAATCTTTGTGATTTATACTTAAGGTTGGATATACTAGGTTATCCATAAGTTTTCCTTCAAGTAACAGTAAAAAAATAAATCCATTGTCAATATAGAAAAACATTTTATGTGCGTATGAAATATAATTTTTTACGAAATCGCGTAAAATAACGATATATTACAATTTAAATATAGGTAATAATATAATATATCCAACTAATTATCATTGACTGACAAATCATCTCCGTTCAGAATCGTTTTTCGTATACAATCCTACCCGTCGTTGCATTCAAATTTAACACATCCATTATAGTGACCAGTGACCTACTCACCATCTCTACTATACACCGGAGCGATACCCACTTTTTTCGTATTGAAAAGGAGCAAATTTTCGGTTGTACAAATAGTCACACTTATAATAGGTACATTTTATATTCTACAAAACATTCTGGTATATTTGTAGGTACTATCTTTTATGGCTTATCATAATTATTATTTCTTATCGTCTGTTATATAATATTATGTCTATATTTCCTATCATTTTGCAGTTTTACATTCGTATTTGTATTTGAGTTTCAACTGTAAATTGTTTTCAAGAATTTTGTAATAAAAATGAAGTGTTTGTCTGTTAGTTTATGTTTTGATTGTTTCCATTTAAAAAATTATTCAGTGTTGTCCACGTACTAGTTGTTATATAAAAAATTGTTGTCCTCCTTACGGTGTCTAGTAGCGACATTTTATCCTCCAACCATTATACATATTTAACTTACTATTTTTTTTTTAGATGGCAGTACAGCAGATCATTCAATACATGCCGAGACATGAATTCACATTTCTACCACTATGCTAAATATCAATATCCTACGTTGAAAATGTACTAGACGATACTGCTAATAACAAGGGTTTTGTGCAACGTGCGTGTAATGGGTATTGAATTTAATTGATATTAAATTAATAGTAGTGTAACAAAAAGTCAGTGTCATGAAACCCTGACCATTAGATTATAAGCAAATGATTCTAATTTTCAATAATTGACATTCAAATATTACATTTAAGCTGATACTTCACAAACACAATAAAAAATGATTTAATATCATAATTTTGACATGATTTTACATGGTAATTTAAACAAATATTACAAAGTCATACTTTGAACTGCTTGTAAAACACTGTATTCTCAAGTTATTCTCCAACCACTATACACATAATATTTAACTGACTATTTTTTATTTTTAGATGGCAGTACAGCAGATCACTCAATACATGCTGAGACATGAATTCACATTTCTACCACTATGCAAAACATCAACATCCTACGTTGAAAATGGACTAGACAGTACTGCTAATAATAATGGTTTTGTGCAACGTGCGTGTAATGGGTATTGAATTTAATTGATATTAAATTAATAGTAGTGTAACAAAAAGTCAGTGTCATGAAACTCTGATCATTAGATTATAAGCAAATGATTCTAACTTTCAATAATTGACATTCAAATATTACATTTAAGCTGATACTTCATAAACACAATAAAACATGATTTTACATGGTAATTTTACAAAGTCATATTTTCAACTGTTTATAAAACACTCAATTCTCATGTTAGTGTCTAGAAACCTTGACTACTAAATTATGACAATGATTCTTATTGTATACGTTATACAAGTATTACAAACTCTTATTATTTTAATATTGAAAAGCAGCAATTTTATGTTAATGTACAAGTGTATTCTTTACTTATATTTTGTTTTACATTAAAACTCAACAAAACATTCTGGTAGATTTGTACTATCTGTTTTATTGCTAAGCATTATAATTATTTCTTTAACCATTATACATATTTAACTGACTATTTGTGTTTTAGATGGCAGTACTGCAGATCACTGGAGGCATGCTGAGACATGAATTAACATTTCTATCACTTGGGAAAGTTACAACATTTTCCGTTGAAAATGGAATAGAAGGCACTGCTAATATTAATGGTTTTATGCAACGTGCGTGTAATGGGTATTGGATGTAATTGATATTCAATTAATAGTAGTGTTACAAAAAGTTAGTGTCATAAAACCCTAACCATTATATTAAGTAAATGGTTCTTATTTACCATTATTAACTTCCATATATTTCATTTAGGCTCATACTTGATAATAAACACTATAAAACGTGCTTATATATCATAATTTTGACTCATATTACAAATTCATATTTTTAGCTGCTCATAAAAATCTCAATTATCAAGTTAGTGTCATGAAACCTAGACAATTAGGTTAAGTAAATGATTCTTATTTACCATTACTAACATCCATATTTGTCATTTAAGCTGATACTTCATAAACACTATAAAACATGTTTTTAAACTGCCTGTAAAACACTGTATTCTCAACTTATTCTCCAACGGTTATACGTTATTAACTTACTACATTTTTTCAGATGGCAGTATATCAGATCAATCAAGGCATGCTGAGACACGAATTCACATTTCTACCACTAAGGAGAGTATCAACATCCTAGGTTGAAAATGGACTAGAAGATACTGATAATAATATTGGATTTATGCAATGGTTATTGAATATAATTGATACTAAATTAATAGCTGTGAAACAATTGAGATTTGTTAAATATCTGAATAAAATAATAGTAAACAACTTTAGCTTGTATTGTTTATTCTTAAATTTTACCTATGCTATAAATATATTTTATTTTTACTATAATATTTAAATGATCATTATAAAACATTTATAAAACACTCAAATATTAAGTTAATGTTTAGAGGTTGAACAATAGTTTAAGAAATTTACCATTATTGTCTTTCACGTGTTTCATTTAACCTGGTATTTTGAATACACTATAATACATGTTTTTATATGATAATTTTGACAAATTCCAATTTTAAACTGCTTATAAAACACTCAAAATTATTAAATGTATGCACCGACAGAGGGCGGTAGTGGGGACGACATCCGTCGGGCCGATGCCCGATCGCCTCAGAGTAAAACTAGTTGGTTGTGTGCCGTTCGCCGGACGGCCTTTTGACATAATTGACGGTTGTTTTTACTTAGCTATTGGGTGTAGTTGTTGTTCATTTAATAAAGATTTTTGATATTATAAACGAATTGTTCATATTTTATGCCCGAAGTTAACACAAGTAAGTGTCTTGATCCTTGACTACTCGATTACGAAAATGATTCTAATTTATAATTTTTAACTTGCACATGTTTCATTTAACCTGATATTTTTACTTCATAAAAACTATAAAATATGATTTTACAAGTTAATTTTGACGAATAATACAAATTAATATTTTTAGATTCTGAACGGAGTGATGAATGTATTGATTTTACAATGATGTTTGTATTATTTTTGTGTCCCGTCATCACTTTTTGGAGTAGTAATAATGCTTCGTTTTTGACTTCAGCCCCTCTTTGAAAAGACAAAATCGATTTTTTGATTTTGCTGCAAGTCAAAAACGAATCATTGTAAATACTTGAAATTTTCAACAAACGTTTATATTAGCGTTATCTATTTGCGATTAAAATTTCAAAATATTTTGACATTTTTTAAGCTACTTATAGATAATTGAAACTTATCGTAGTAAAAAATAAATCAAAAATCGTTAGTCACAATTATTGTTTATAAGCATTTAAGTTCAAATGTTTAGAAAATATATCAAAATCACGAAATTTGCAAAGAATTTTGAAGTTGAAAATTCATAAAATCTTTGTGATTTATACTTAAGGTTGGATATACTAGGTTATCCATAAGTTTTCCTTCAAGTAACAGTAAAAAAATAAATCCATTGTCAATATAGAAAACATTTTATGTGCGTATGAAATATAATTTTTTACGAAATCGCGTAAAATAACGATATATTACAATTTAAATATAGGTAATAATATAATATATCCAACTAATTATCATTGACTGACAAATCATCTCA
>NW_026870002.1:0-32755 GCF_020882245.1 Rhopalosiphum padi
TGATAAAATTACTTTTTCTCCATATTTTCTAATTAAAGATTTAATTGGATTAATCATATTTATATGAATATTTTTTATTTTAGCTTTAATTTTTCCATACCTACTAAATGATCACAATAATTTTATTATAGCAAATTCAATAATTACACCAAATCACATTCAACCAGAATGATATTTTTTATTTTCTTATTCAATTTTACGAGCAATCCCCTAATAAATTAGGAGGGGTTATTGCTTTAATACTTTCAATTTTTAATTTTATTAATCTTACCTATATTAAACAATAAAAATTTTTTAAGAAATAAATTTTACCCATTAAATAAATTTTTATTCTGAATATTTATTATAACATTTTTTATTTTAACCTGAATTGGGATACAACCAGTTGAATACCCATTTATTACAACAGGGCAAATTTTTACAACAATTTATTTTTCTTACTTTTTCATTAACTTTTATATCATAAAGTTATGAGATAAATTATTAATTTAGTTAATTAATTTATTTAAAATATTTATTTTGAAAATAAAAAATAGAATTTAATTCTATTAACTTAATACTTAAATTAATGATATAAGTTAAATAATTTAATAGAAAAATTAAAGACAAATAAAAATAAAGACAAAGGTAAAATTAATTTCCAAACTAAATATATTAATTTATCATAACGAAATCGTGGTAAAAACCCACGTAATCAAATAACTATAAATATAAAAATCAAAATAAAAATATTTAAATAAAATTTATTTATTATCAAACCAAAAAACATTTCACATAATAGTATCCCTATAAATATAATTCTTATATATTCAGATATAAAAATAAAAATAAAAGATAAACTTCTAAATTCAATATTAAATCCAGAAACTAATTCTGATTCACCCTCAGAAAAATCAAAAGGAGAACGATTTATTTCAGCTAAAAATCTAATTAATAATAAAATAAACAAAAAAAAAAGAAAAAAAAAAAATTTTAAATTAATTTGATAGATATAAAAATCATTTAAATTAAAACTATTAATTAAAAATATTAAATTTATAATAATAATTATTATTCTAACTTCATATGAAATCATTTGAGAAATAAACCGAATTATACCTAAAACTGAATAATTAGAATTCGAAGATCATCTAATTATTAAAAAAATATAAACTATTAAACTTGAACAACAAAATATATAAATTAAACCAAATCCTATAATATAGTTCATACCAATATAAGGATAAATAAATCAAAAAAAAATTGAAATTAATAAACCCAATAAAGGAGAAATTATAAAAATAAAAAAAATTTATATTACTCGGATAATTAACTTCTTTAAAAAATAATTTTAACCCATCACCTATAGGTTGAAAAATACCTTTAATCAAAAACTTATTCGGACCTTTACGTAATTGAATATAACCTAAAACTTTACGCTCTAATAAAGTAAAAAAAGCAACTCTTATAAAAACTATTAAAAATAAAATCAAAAAATTAATAATTATAACAAATATAAAAATTACTATCTATAATAAAAATTATATAATTAAATTCTAAATTTAACACAATTATCTGCCAAAATAGTTAAATTATTTTTATTCATTTAATAAAAATTTAATTTAATTATTTAATCCTTTCGTACTAAAACAAATTAATTTTTAAAAGATAGAAACCAACCTGGCTTACACCGGTTTGAACTCAAATCATGTAAGAATTTAAAGGTCGAACAGACCTAATACTTAAAATTTTGCACCTAAGATTAATCTTAATTCAACATCGAGGTCGCAAACTAATTTTTAAATTTGGACTTAAAAAAATTAATTACGCTGTTATCCCTAAAGTAACTTTTTCCTTTAATTAAAAATTTTAATTCAAAAATTCATTAAATAATGTTAAATTTTAAAAAAAGTTTATTAATTTTTTTTATCACCCCAATAAAATAAATTATAAAAATAAAATATTTATAAAACCCAAAAAAATTAAAATTAAAATTTATAAAGTTTTATAGGGTCTTATCGTCCCTTTAAATAATTTAAGCTTTTTTACTTAAAAATAAAATTTTAATTATATAAATAATAAAGTTTATTTCTCATCAAATCTTTCATACAAGTCCTCAATTAAAAGACTAATTATTATGCTACCTTTGCACAGTCAAAATACTGCAGCTATTTAATAAATCATTGAGCAGATCCTATATTAAATTAAACTTAATACAATGTTTTTGTTAAACAGATGAAAATAATTTTTGCCGAATTCATAATTTATAAATGTAAATTATACTAATTTAATCATTATTACTATTAATTAAATATTCATTAATAAAATTTAATATTAATAATAAATAATTTATAATAAATTAAAAATAAATAAATAATAAATTTTTACAAACTTAAATAAAAATTTCTATTCCTATAAATTATTAAAATAAATAAATTATTATATAAAAATTTCAAGCTTATCCCTAAAATAATTTAAATTTAAAATATTAATCAACAAAATCAAAATAACTTTTAAAATTTTAAATTAAATTTAAATCTTAAATAACTAAATATAATATAACGAATTAAATTTCAAAACTAATATTATTTTATAAATATTTATAACACAATAAATTAATAATAAAATTAACTCTATAAATTTTGAGAATTTAAAAAAAAATTAAAAATTTTAATCAACCCTGATACAAAAGGTACTAAATTAATTCTTTTATAAATTTAATTATTTCTTTCACAATACTATTAAACTATAAATCTATAAATTAATTTTTAATAAATACTAAAACCTTAAATAAATAAATTATTTTTATAAAAAATCAAATAAAAATTATTATATTAATAAAATAAATTTAAATAAAGTTTAACAACATCTTATCATTGTAAATGATATACTTAAATTTAGATATTTATTTAATCTTTCTAAATACACTTTCCAGTACATTTACTTTGTTACGACTTTGTTACGACTTGTCTTATTTTTAATAAGAATGACGGGCAATATGTACATATTTTAGATCTTTCTTCATATTAACAAAATAAATAAATTTACTATTAAATCCAATTTCATTTTAATTTTCATTTAAAATCCAAAAATAAAATTTAATGTAACCCATTATATTCTTATTTATAAACCACATCTTGACTTAACATAAATTATAATAATAAATAAAGAAAATAAATTTTTTAATATATTCATGACAGCGATATATGAATTAATTAAATAAGTAAAATTAATCGTGGATTATCAATTAATAAACAGGTTCCTCTAATAAGACTAAAATACCGCCAAATTTTTTAAATTTAAAGAACATAACTATTAATTTTTTAGTAAATTAATTTAAATTTTTATAATAGGGTATCTAATCCTAGTTTTAAATAAAATTTAATAGAATAAAATAATTATAATAATAATATTTAATTAAATTTTACTTTTTAAAAAAAAATTAAATTATAAATTATATTTAATACTAATAACCAAACTATTTTATTTGTATATTATGTTTAACCGCAACTGCTGGCACATATTTAGTTTATACTTAAATTAATAATTAAATCTAAATTTCTTTAATATTTAATACTTAATACTGAGAATAATTAAAATCCTTTAAGAAATTATTAACAATCAAAAAATTTCATGTATCTTTTTAATTAAATAAAATTTTATAACAAAATAAATTATAATTATTAGTAAAATTAAAATAATACGGTTTTATAATATTATAAATTTTAAATAAATAAATTAAATCAAAATTTAAATAATTAACTGAATTATTTTAACTTTAATTCTAATATTTTTTAATTATAATACTATTTAAATTTTAAATCTAAATTTTAATACAATTTATTAGTTTCTGTTTTTTAAATATAATTACTTAAATTAATTATTTTAACTTTAATTCTAATATTTTTTAATTATAATACTATTTAAATTTTAAATCTAAATTTTAATACAATTTATTAGTTTCTGTTTTTAAATATAATTACTTAAATTAATTATTTTAATCAAATTAATATTATTAATATAAAATAACTAATACTTTTCTTCTTTACCTCTTATATATATATATACAATAAATATCTATATATATTCATATAAGGATTTATATATTAATATATATATATATATATTAAATGTATAGATTATTAACATCATATAAGGATTTATATATATATATATATATATATATAAATATATAAGCTATATAGATGTATATTTATATTATATATATATACTATATACATATGAAGTCTATATATGTATACTACTATACATATTTATAAATCCTCTATATACTCTTCTTCCTTCTTTTTTTTTTTGGAGGGGCATAGCCCCCCTTTTCAGATAAATAGAAACGTCATGCCTCATTAAAATATTTTTTTTTTAAAAAATTTTCTGATATTTTTTCTAATACATTTATAAACCAATAAACATTTTTTTTATTAAATAATATTTTAAAAATAAAATGCCTGAAAAAGGGTTACTTTGATAGAGTAAATCATGTATTATATATACTTTTATTATACTTTAAGAATTAAACTAATCCATAAATTTCAAAAATTTATATGCATAAACACTTAAGTATAAGTAAATTAGAAAAATAAGCTAAATTAAGCTTTTGGATTCATACTTCAAATATAGAATAATATTCTTTTTTCTGATAAATTTAAATTTAACAAAAATAATATTTTTAATTATATTAATATTTAGAACTTTAATATCAATTTCAGCATCTAATTGACTTTCAATATGAATAGGGTTAGAATTAAACTTATTCTCAATTATTCCTATTTTAAATTTTAAATCATCAATTTACTCTATTGAAGCTACAATAAAATATTTCTTAATTCAAGCTTTTGCTTCAATTTTATTATTAATTTTCTTAATTAATAAAAATTTTTTTTTTATAAATAATAGTAATATTTTAATTATTTTACCACTATTAATAAAATTAAGATTAATACCTTTTCACTTATGATTACCTTCAATAATAGAAGGATTAAATTGATTTTCATGCCTATTAATAATAACTTGACAAAAAATTTCCCCATTTGTTTTAATTTCATATCTAAATATTGATAAAAATTTAATTTTCTTAATTATTTTAATTTCAATAAACTCAATTTTTGGAATAAATCAAAATTCTATACGTAAAATCTTAGCAATATCTTCAATCAATAATTCAACATGAATACTATTTGCAATTTTAATAAATAATAAATTAAATCAATTATTTTTTAATTTACTCAATTTTAAATTTTTTAATTATTAAAATTTTAAATAATTATAATATTAATTATATTAATCAAATAAAATTTTTTAATTTAAATTTTTTCTTTAAACTAAATTTAATAATATTAATTTTTTTCAATTATAGGATTACCACCTATAATTGGGTTTTTAATAAAATGAATATTAATCAAAAACTTAATTTATAATAATTTATATTTAATTATAATAATATTAATTATATTAACAATTTTAAATTTATATTTTTATATTAAAATAACTTATTTCATATTATTTAATTTTAACTTATTCAATAAATGATATCTTCAATTAAAAAAAAATAATTACAACTTATTAATATTTATTAACTTCTTTAGATTATTTTTTAGTTATTTATTTATTTATTAAGGTTTTAAGTTAAATTAAACTATTAATCTTCAAAATTAAAAATATTTTTTTTTAAACCTTAATTAAAATAATTAATACCTTTAAATTTGCAATTTAATATCATAGAATTTGAATATAAAGTTATTGATAAAAAGATTTTTTAAATCTATATATAAAATTTACAATTTATAACCTATTATCAGCCATTTTATCTATAAAATGAATCTTTTCAACTAATCATAAAGATATTGGAACTTTATATTTTTTATTTGGTATTTGATCAGGTATAATTGGTTCATCCCTTAGAATCTTAATTCGACTAGAACTAAGTCAAATTAATTCAATTATTAATAATAATCAATTATATAATGTAATTGTTACAATTCACGCTTTTATTATAATTTTTTTTATAACTATACCAATTGTTATTGGTGGTTTTGGAAATTGATTAATTCCTATAATAATAGGATGCCCTGATATATCATTCCCACGATTAAATAATATTAGATTTTGATTATTACCTCCTTCATTAATAATAATAATTTGTAGTTTTATAATTAATAACGGAACAGGAACAGGATGAACAATTTATCCCCCTTTATCTAATAATATTGCTCATAATAATATTTCAGTTGATTTAACAATTTTTTCTCTACATTTAGCAGGAATCTCATCAATTTTAGGAGCAATTAATTTTATTTGTACAATTTTAAATATAATACCTAATAATATAAAATTAAATCAAATTCCATTATTCCCTTGATCAATTTTAATTACAGCTATATTATTAATTTTATCCTTACCTGTTTTAGCTGGTGCAATTACTATACTTCTTACTGATCGTAATTTAAATACATCATTCTTTGACCCTGCAGGAGGAGGAGATCCAATTCTTTATCAACATTTATTCTGATTTTTTGGACATCCAGAAGTATATATTTTAATTTTACCCGGATTTGGATTAATTTCACATATTATTAGTCAAGAAAGTAATAAAAACGAAACATTCGGTAATATTAGTATAATCTATGCTATACTAACTATTGGATTATTAGGATTTATTGTATGAGCACATCATATATTTACAATTGGAATAGACGTTGATACACGAGCATATTTTACATCAGCAACTATAATTATTGCAATTCCAACAGGAATTAAAATTTTTAGATGATTAGCTACTATTTATGGATCTAAAATTAATTTTTCACCTTCCACAATTTGATCTTTAGGTTTTATTTTTTTATTCACAATTGGAGGATTGACAGGAGTAATTCTTGCTAATTCATCTATTGATATCATTCTTCACGATACTTACTATGTAGTAGCTCATTTCCACTATGTATTATCAATAGGAATTGTATTTGCTATTATTGCTAGTTTAATTCATTGATTCCCAATTTTCACTGGATTTTCAATAAATAATTTTATTTTAAAAATTCAATTCATTTTAATATTTATTGGGGTAAATATAACTTTCTTCCCCCAACATTTTTTAGGTTTAAATGGTATACCTCGACGATACACAGATTACCCAAATAATTTTTTACTATGAAATATAATTTCATCAATTGGTTCAATAATTTCAACATTTAGAATTATTATTTTAATTTATTGTATTTGAAATAGAATTTTTTTAAAAAAAACATAACAACTATTTTTAAATTAAATTTAAGAAATTCTATTGAATGAATTCATAATTTACCACCCTTAGAACATTCATATTCAGAATTACCTCTAATTATTAATTTCTAATATGGCAGAAACTATATGCAATGAACTTAAAATTCATTTATAAAGAATAATCTTTTTTTAGAAATTATAACTTGAATAAAACTAAGATTTCAAAATAGTAATTCACCACTAATAGAACAATTAATTTTTTTTCACGATCATACAATTTTCATTATTATTATAATTATAACAACAATTACTTATATAATAATTTTTATTATAAAAAATAAATTTATTAATATTAAAATCTCTGAAAATCAAATAATTGAATTTATCTGAACTACAACTCCACCAATTATTTTAATTTTTATTGCTATACCTTCACTTCACCTACTATACTTAATAGATGAAATTAAATGCCCAATTTTAACAATTAAAATTTTTGGTCATCAATGATTCTGATCATATGAATATTCAGATTTTTCAAATATTGAATTTGAATCTTATATAATAAATGAATTAAATAAAGAAAATTTTCGATTAATTGAAGTAGATAATAAAACTATTATCCCATTTAAATTTAATATTCGACTCTTAATTTCGTCAGACGATGTAATTCATTCATGAACAATTCCAAGTTTAGCTATTAAAATTGATGCAATCCCAGGACGAATAAATCAAATTAATCTTTTATAAATCGACCAGGAATATACTTTGGACAATGCTCAGAAATTTGTGGTATTAATCACAGATTTATACCTATTCAAATTGAATCAATTAATTTAAATAAATTTATTTATTGAATTAAAAATTTTTAATTCATTAGATGACTGAAAAGCAAAGTAATGATCTCTTAAATCAAAATATAGTAAATTAGCAATTACTTCTAATGAAAGAGATTAGTTAAAGCATAACATTAATTTGTCAAATTAAAATTATTTATTAATATCACTTAATTCCTCAAATAGCACCAATTAATTGATTAATTTTATTCTTATTTTTTTTTTTCTACATTTTATGTAATCATAAACTTACTATATTTTAATTTTATTAAAAACTTAAAAATTAATTTTTTTAAAAAAAATAACATAAAAAATTACAACAAATTTATTTAATATTTTTGACCCATCAACAACAATTTTTAATTTAGAAATAAATTGAATCAGAACTCTTTTAATCATTTTATTTATACCAAACTTTTTATGAATCTTACCAAATCGAATAAACTGATTATTATTTAAAATATTTAATATACTAAACAATGAAATACTAATACTTTATAAAATAAAAAAAACTAAATCTCCTGCATTTTTATTTATTTCACTTTTTATATTTATTCTACTTAATAATTTTTTTAGCTTATTCCCATATATTTTTTCATCATCAAGTCATATAGTATTTTCTGTTACTTTAGCTATTCCATTTTGAATATTTTTTATTATTTTGTCAACTTGTAAAAACACTAAAAATATAATTGCACACTTGATTCCTTTAAATACACCAATTTACCTAGCCCCATTAATAACAATTATTGAAACAATAAGAATTATTATTCGACCAATATCTCTTTCTATTCGTTTAACAGCTAATTTAATTGCAGGACATTTATTAATAACTCTATTAAATTTTAATTCACTTATAATTATTATTATTTTTATTCAAATATTTATAATAATTTTTGAATTATGCGTAGCTTTAATTCAAAGTTTATGTATTCTCAATTCTTTCATCTTTATACTCTAGTGAATAATGATAAAAATTAATCAACCATATTTTATTTTAAGATTAAGTCCATGACCTATCTTAATAGCATTTAATACATTTAATTTAATAATTTCTAATATTATAATTATAAATTTTAAAATAAATATAATATCATTATTTAATCTACTAATAATTATTAGTATTTCTATCTTATGATGACGAGATGTAATTCGAGAAAGAACATTTCAAGGTAATCATAATTTTTATATTATAAATTTAATCAAATTTAGAATAATCTTATTTATTATCTCTGAAATATTTTTATTTATTTCTTTTTTTGAAATTTTCTACACAATTCTTTAGCACCATCAATTGAACTAGGACTAAATTGACCACCAAAAAATATTATATTTTTCAATCCATTATTAATTCCTTTATTAAATACAATTATTTTATTAACATCAAGTTTTACTGTTACTTTAGCTCATCTTTACTTACTTAATAATTCTAAAAAAAAAAACTATCATTTTTATAAATTTAACAATTATTTTAAGTATCTACTTTCTAATACTTCAAATATTAGAATATAAACAAGCTACATTTACATTCTCAGATTCAATTTTTGGTTCTTCTTTTTATATAGCAACAGGATTTCATGGTTTACATGTAATTATCGGAACAATTTTTTTTAATTATCAATCTTATACGAATAATTAAACTTCACTTTTCTCATATTCATCATATCAGATTTGAATTAGGAGCTTGATATTGACATTTTATTGATATCATTTGACTATTTCTTTATATAACTTTTTATTGATGAAATAATTAATTTTATTAATATAAATTAGTATATTTGATTTCCAATCAAAAAGTTTAAAATTTAAATAAAATAATTATATTAAATTTAATTTCAATAATTGTAATATTTATTATTTTAATAATTCTTTTTATACTAATAATTATAATTAATATAAAAATAAAATTTAATTATAATAAGTCAGCACCCTTTGAATGTGGTTTTGACCCATTTAATAAATCACGAATCCCATTTTTCATTAAATTTTTATTTAATTGCAATTATTTTTTTAATTTTTGATATCGAAATTTCAATTATTATACAATAATTTTAAACTTTAAGATTTCAAACATAATTTACTTTAATTTAATGTTTATTATTTTTTTTATATTTATAATTATTACTATTTTTTATGAATGAAAATTTGGATCATTAAATTGAAAAATTTAAAGGATAATAGTTAAAATTTATAACATTTAATTTGCTTTTAAAAAATTATTTTATAATTTATCTTAAATAAGAAGTAATAAATTACATATTAATTTCGACTTAATAATAGATTTTTTTAATCCTTATTTTTAATTGAAACCAAAATAGAGGTTTATTACTGTTAATAATAATATTGAAAAAAAAATTCCAATTAAAAAGATTTTTAAAAAGAAGCTGCTAACTATCTTTTAAAGCATTATTAATGTTTAATCTTTAAATATTTATTAGTTTAAAATAAAACATTATATTTTCAATATAAAAATAATATATTATTTATAAATAATTTTTTAAAAAATAAAATTTTTAAAAATTTGCAAAGGTAGCTACCTTACCATAAAAAAAAATTAAAATTAAATCAAAATTTTACCTTTTTTTAAAAACACAAAAATAACCTTAACTAAGATTTAGTCTTTATTTCAAAATAAAACTTTTTTTTTAAAAAATAAAATTTTTAAAAATTTGCAAAGGTAGCTACCTTACCATAAAAAAAAAATTAAAATTAAATCAAAATTTTACCTTTTTTTAAAAACACAAAAATAACCTTAACTAAGATTTAGTCTTTATTTCAAAATAAAACTTTTTTTTTAAAAAATAAAATTTTTAAAAATTTGCAAAGGTAGCTACCTTACCATAAAAAAAAATTAAAATTAAATCAAAATTTTACCTTTTTTTAAAAACACAAAAATAACCTTAACTAAGATTTAGTCTTTATTTCAAAATAAAACTTTTTTTTTAAAAAATAAAATTTTTAAAAATTTGCAAAGGTAGCTACCTTACCATAAAAAAAAATTAAAATTAAATCAAAATTTTACCTTTTTTTAAAAACACAAAAATAACCTTAACTAAGATTTAGTCTTTATTTCAAAATAAAACTTTTTTTTTAAAAAATAAAATTTTTAAAAATTTGCAAAGATAGCTACCTTACCATAAAAAAAAAATTAAAATTAAATCAAAATTTTACCTTTTTTTAAAAACAAAAAAATAACCTTAACTAAGATTTAGTCTTTATTTCAAAATAAAACTTTTTTTTTAAAAAATAAAATTTTTAAAAATTTGCAAAGGTAGCTACCTTACCATAAAAAAAAATTAAATTAAATCAAAATTTTACCTTTTTTTAAAAACACAAAAATAACCTTAACTAAGATTTAGTCTTTATTTCAAAATAAAACTTTTTTTTTAAAAAATAAAATTTTTAAAAATTTGCAAAGGTAGCTACCTTACCATAAAAAAAAATTAAAATTAAATCAAAATTTTACCTTTTTTTAAAAACAAAAAAATAACCTTAACTAAGATTTAGTCTTTATTTCAAAATAAAACTTTTTTTTTAAAAATAAAATTTTTAAAAATTTGCAAAGGTAGCTACCTTACCATAAAAAAAAATTAAAATTAAATCAAAATTTTACCTTTTTTAAAAACACAAAAATAACCTTAACTAAGATTTAGTCTTTATTTCAAAATAAAACTTTTTTTTTAAAAAATAAAATTTTTAAAAATTTGCAAAGATAGCTACCTTACCATAAAAAAAAATTAAAATTAAATCAAAATTTTACCTTTTTTTAAAAACAAAAAAATAACCTTAACTAAGATTTAGTCTTTATTTCAAAATAAACTTTTTTTTTAAAAAATAAAATTTTTAAAAATTTGCAAAGGTAGCTACCTTACCATAAAAAAAAATTAAAATTAAATCAAAATTTTACCTTTTTTTAAAAACACAAAAATAACCTTAACTTAGATTTAGTCTTTATTTCAAATAAAACTTTTTTTTTAAAAAATAAAATTTTTAAAAATTTGCAAAGGTAGCTACCTTACCATAAAAAAAAATTAAAATTAAATCAAAATTTTACCTTTTTTTAAAACACAAAAATAACCTTAACTAAGATTTAGTCTTTATTTCAAAATAAAACTTTTTTTTTAAAAAATAAAATTTTTAAAAATTTGCAAAGGTAGCTACCTTACCATAAAAAAAAATTAAAATTAAATCAAAATTTTACCTTTTTTTAAAAACACAAAAATAACCTTAACTAAGATTTAGTCTTTATTTCAAAATAAAACTTTTTTTTTAAAAAATAAAATTTTTAAAATTATTTAAAAAATTTAAATTTACCTTTATATCTTCAATATAATGCTCTATAATTAAGCTATTCAAATTTAATAATTAAAAAATAAAATAATTAAAAATCATAAAAAAAATAATAAAATATAAACCTTATAACTATTTAAAAAAATATTTTGACTAAATAAAATTAATTTTTTAAAAAAAAAAATTAAACCTCTATTTAAATTATATTCAATTCAACCAACCTCGAAAAACTTTTAAAGAAAAAAAACCAACATAAAGAAAATTATTTAAAAAAAAATTAACCTTAAAAAATAATAAATTTCATAATATACCAAAAAAAAAAACATTAAATAAAGAAATAAATAACTTATAGAAAATAAAAAAATTATTAAGTTCAAAAAAAAATCAAATTCTAAAAAATAAAATTAAAACTCTTAAAATTTTAAATTTAAATTCTAATAAAATTAAATCAAACTTATAAAATATCAATCATATAAAAAAAGAACCAAAAAAAATTATAATAAATCTAATAAATATTATTCTAATAATCAAAATTTTTCTTTCAAATTTAACAATTATTATATAATTATATATAGAAAAATTTATTATTATTAAATAATAAATTACACGAATAGAATAAAAAAAAAGTTAAAAAAAAAGAAAATAAAAAAAAAAAAAAAAAAAAAAAAATTTAAATTTATTATTAAAAAATATTCAAAAATTAAATCCTTTGAATAAAAACTACAAAAAAAAGGAAAACCACATAAAGACATTAAAGTAAATATAAAAATTAAACCACAAAAAGGTAAATAATCAATTAAACCACCCATTTTACGAATATCTTGATTATTATTTATATTTAAAATTAAAATCCCAGCTCTTAAAAATATTATAGATTTAAATAAAGCATGTATTAATAAATAAAAAAAACATATATCAATTTTACCTAAACATAAAATTATAAATATAAATCTTATTTGTCTTAAAGTAGAAAAAGCAATAATTTTCTTTAAATCAAATTCAAAAATTGCATTCAAACCAGCTATTAATATTGTCAAACAAGAAATTACTATTAAATAATTTAAAAAAGAAAAATTTAAAAAAATTTCATTAAAACGAATTATTAAGTAAATACCAGCAGTAACTAAAGTAGAAGAATGAACTAATGAAGAAACAGGAGTAGGGGCTGCTATAGCTAAAGGAAGTCAAGAAGAAAAAGGAATCTGAGCTCTCTTAGTTAAAGAAGCTATTATAATTATCAATATAATAAAAAATAAATAATTTAAATTAACATAATAATCAATTAAAATAAAATTTCAAGAACCAAAATTTAATATTCAAATTATAGATATAATAATAAATAAATCACCTAAACGATTTAAAATAACTGTTACTAAACCTGAACTATAAGATTTTTTATTTTGATAAAAAACAACTAAACAAAAAGAAACCATCCCTAAACCATCCCAACCTAATAAAATTCTAATCAAATTAGGACTAATAACCAAAAAAAATATAAATATAATAAAAAAATTTATTAATATTAAAAATCGACTCTTATTAAAATCATAATTTATATATTCTATACTATATAATAAAATTATAGAAGAAATTAAAAAAACAAAAGAAATAAATATTAAAGATATTCAATCTATTAAAATAACATATAAAACTATACAAGAATTAAAAAAAAAAAATATATATTCAATAAAATAAAATTTATCAAAATAAATCATTAATAAACCTATAATAAAAAAAACTACAAATAAAATAAAATAAAAAAAAAAAAAAAAAAAAAAAAAATTAAATTTAATTATTTAAATATAAAAATATAATCTTTAATTCCACAAATTAATATTTTAAATAAACTATTTAAATAACAAAATAATTCTATAATTAAAAAAATTAAATTTAATGGAACTCAATGCATAAATAATAATATATATTCTCTTAAATTAATATAAACTAAATAATTTATATTAAAAAATAATTTACCATATTGAGTATATAAATATAAATATAAACTATATAAAAATATTAAAATTATAATTAAAAAATATAATATATAAAAATAATCTAATCAAATTATTAAACTAATTAATAAAAATAATTCACCAAATAAATTTAAAGATGGGGGAAAAGATATATTTGAAGAACATAATAAAAATCACCAAAATGATAAAACAGGATAAATATTAATTAAACCCTTATTTAAAAATAAACTTCGACTTTTAAAACGTAAATAACAAATATTTCTTAAACAAAATAAACCAGAAGAACATAAACCATGGCCAAATATTAAAATTAATGAACCAAAATAACCACAATTATTTAAAGTTAAAAACCCAATAATTACTAAAGCTATATGAACAACAGAAGAATAAGCAATCAAAATTTTTAAGTCTCTCTGAAAAAAACAAACTAATCTTAAAACCAATATACCTAATAAACATAAAGAAATAAATAAATAATTAAATTTTAAGTTAACTTTAAAAACTAATATTAAAACATGATAAATACCAAAACCACCTAATTTTAATATAATCCCAGCTAAAATTATTGAACCACTAATAGGAGCCTCAACATGAGCCTTTGGAAGTCAAATATGAAATATAAATAAAGGTATCTTAACTAAAAAAATTATTATTAAAAATAAATAATAATAAAAATTTAAATTATATAAGTAATCATAATAATATATAAATATAAAATTAAAATTATTTAAACTCAATAAACAAGAAAAAAAAGGTAAAGAAAAAAAAATTATATAAATAAATAAATAAAAACCAGCCTTAAAACGCTCATATTGATAACCTCAACCATAAATTAAAATAATAACAGGAATTAAATTAATTTCATAAAAAATATAAAATAAAATAAAATTATTTCTAAAAAAACAAAAATAAAAAATAATAATAAAAATAAATATTAAAAAATTAAAATACTTTAAATAATTATTCTTAAGACTAAATCTAGAAATATAAACTAATCTAATAATTCAAACACCTAATATAAATATCAAATAAGAAAATATATCTATACCAAATAAATAACTAACATTTAAAAAATAATTAAACATAGGTATCTTGAAATATATAAAAAAAAAAAAAAAAAAAAAAAAAAATTCTGGGCTAATCATCATCTTTTAAAATTAAGACTAAAAAAAATCATACTAAATAAAATTAATATTAAAATTATTAACATTGTAAAATTATTAATGACTTTAAGTAATCATTACCATATATACGAACTATTAAAATCAAAATTGTTAAACCTAAAACTCTTTCACTAATACAAAAAATAAAAAAAATTAATAATAAAACATATTGTTTAATAAATATTATTAAATTTAATAAAAATAATAAAGATAAAATTAATAATAAATATTCTAATCCTAAAAGTATTATTAATAAATGATTAAAATTAAAAATATAAAATAAAACTCCAGAAAATAATATAAATATTAATACTAAAATAAATAAATTTATCATTTTAATAGTTTAAAAAAAACATTGATATTGTAAATCAAAATTATAAAATTATTTAAAATAAATCAGTATAAATATATACATATTATCATTAATCTCCAAAATTAATATTTTAATTAAAATATATACTGAATTTTAAAATTTATTTTATTAACTAATTTAACCATAGCAATTTTATTAACTATAATAAAATCACCAATTAGATCAAACTTAATCATTTTAATTCAAACTATAACTTTAACATTAATAATTAATATAATTACTAAAACAGCATGAATTTCATTTATAGTATTTATCTTATACATTGGAGGATTAATAATTATTTTTTTATATATTTCAAGAATTGCTTTTAATGAATTAAATATTAATAAAAATTATAAAATTATAATTTATAAATTAACATTAATTTTAATGTTAATCTTTTATTTAAAATTAAATCTCAATCTTGAAAATTTCAATTATGAAAATAAATTTATATTTGAAGATAATTTTAATTTATTAAATATATTCATAATACCAAATAATTTAATAATTTATTTAATTATCTTAATCCTTTTTTTTATATTAATTTTAATTATTTGAATACTAAAAATTAATAAAGGACCAATTCGACAAAAAAAATAATTAATGAAAAAAAATATACTAAAAACTTTATCCCCAATATTAAATTTACCTACACCAGCTAGAATTAGTTTTATATGAAATTTTGGATCTTTATTAATAATTTGTTTAATTAATCAAATTTTAACAGGATTATTTTTAGCCTTCCATTATAAAACAGATATTAATTTAGCTTTTCAAAGAATTATTAATATAAATCGAAATATTAACTTTGGATGATTAATCCGATCTTTCCATGCAAATGGGGCTTCTATATTTTTTATTATAATTTATATTCATATTAGACGAGGTATCTATATAAATTCTTTCAACTTTAAAATAACATGAATTATTGGAGTAATTTTATTATTATTAACAATAATAACAGCATTTGTAGGTTATGTATTACCATGAGGACAAATATCATTTTGGGGGGCAACAGTAATCACAAATTTATTATCAGCAATTCCTTATTTAGGAAATTCAATTGTTATTTGAATTTGAGGGGGATTCTCAATTAATAATGCTACATTAACACGATTTTTCTCAATCCATTTTATTTTACCATTTATTATTATTTTATTTACTTTTATTCACTTATTCTTTCTTCATTTAACAGGTTCTAATAATCCACTAGGAATTAATAGAAATTTTGATAAAATTACTTTTTCTCCATATTTTCTAATTAAAGATTTAATTGGATTAATCATATTTATATGAATATTTTTTATTTTAGCTTTAATTTTTCCATACCTACTAAATGATCACAATAATTTTATTATAGCAAATTCAATAATTACACACCAAATCACATTCAACCAGAATGATATTTTTTATTTTCTTATTCAATTTTACGAGCAATCCCTAATAAATTAGGAGGGGTTATTGCTTTAATACTTTCAATTTTAATTTTATTAATCTTACCTATATTAAACAATAAAAATTTTTTAAGAAATAAATTTTACCCATTAAATAAATTTTTATTCTGAATATTTATTATAACATTTTTTATTTTAACCTGAATTGGGATACAACCAGTTGAATACCCATTTATTACAACAGGGCAAATTTTTACAACAATTTATTTTTCTTACTTTTTCATTAACTTTTATATCATAAAGTTATGAGATAAATTATTAATTTAGTTAATTAATTTATTTAAAATATTTATTTTGAAAATAAAAAATAGAATTTAATTCTATTAACTTAATACTTAAATTAATGATATAAGTTAAATAATTTAATAGAAAAATTAAAGACAAATAAAAATAAAGACAAAGGTAAAATTAATTTCCAAACTAAATATATTAATTTATCATAACGAAATCGTGGTAAAAACCCACGTAATCAAATAACTATAAATATAAAAATCAAAATAAAAATATTTAAATAAAATTTATTTATTATCAAACCAAAAAACATTTCACATAATAGTATCCCTATAAATATAATTCTTATATATTCAGATATAAAAATAAAAATAAAAGATAAACTTCTAAATTCAATATTAAATCCAGAAACTAATTCTGATTCACCCTCAGAAAAATCAAAAGGAGAACGATTTATTTCAGCTAAAAATCTAATTAATAATAAAATAAACAAAAAAAAAAAGAAAAAAAAAAAATTTTAAATTAATTTGATAGATATAAAAATCATTTAAATTAAAACTATTAATTAAAAATATTAAATTTATAATAATAATTATTATTCTAACTTCATATGAAATCATTTGAGAAATAAACCGAATTATACCTAAAACTGAATAATTAGAATTCGAAGATCATCTAATTATTAAAAAAATATAAACTATTAAACTTGAACAACAAAATATATAAATTAAACCAAATCCTATAATATAGTTCATACCAATATAAGGATAAATAAATCAAAAAAAAATTGAAATTAATAAACCCAATAAAGGAGAAATTATAAAAATAAAAAAATTTATATTACTCGGATAATTAACTTCTTTAAAAAATAATTTTAACCCATCACCTATAGGTTGAAAAATACCTTTAATCAAAAACTTATTCGGACCTTTACGTAATTGAATATAACCTAAAACTTTACGCTCTAATAAAGTAAAAAAAGCAACTCTTATAAAAACTATTAAAAATAAAATCAAAAAATTAATAATTATAACAAATATAAAAATTACTATCTATAATAAAAATTATATAATTAAATTCTAAATTTAACACAATTATCTGCCAAAATAGTTAAATTATTTTTATTCATTTAATAAAAATTTAATTTAATTATTTAATCCTTTCGTACTAAAACAAATTAATTTTTAAAAGATAGAAACCAACCTGGCTTACACCGGTTTGAACTCAAATCATGTAAGAATTTAAAGGTCGAACAGACCTAATACTTAAAATTTTGCACCTAAGATTAATCTTAATTCAACATCGAGGTCGCAAACTAATTTTTAAATTTGGACTTAAAAAATTAATTACGCTGTTATCCCTAAAGTAACTTTTTCCTTTAATTAAAAATTTTAATTCAAAAATTCATTAAATAATGTTAAATTTTAAAAAAAGTTTATTAATTTTTTTTATCACCCCAATAAAATAAATTATAAAAATAAAATATTTATAAAACCAAAAAAATTAAAATTAAAATTTATAAAGTTTTATAGGGTCTTATCGTCCCTTTAAATAATTTAAGCTTTTTTACTTAAAAATAAAATTTTAATTATATAAATAATAAAGTTTATTTCTCATCAAATCTTTCATACAAGTCCTCAATTAAAAGACTAATTATTATGCTACCTTTGCACAGTCAAAATACTGCAGCTATTTAATAAATCATTGAGCAGATCCTATATTAAATTAAACTTAATACAATGTTTTTGTTAAACAGATGAAAATAATTTTTGCCGAATTCATAATTTATAAATGTAAATTATACTAATTTAATCATTATTACTATTAATTAAATATTCATTAATAAAATTTAATATTAATAATAAATAATTTATAATAAATTAAAAATAAATAAATAATAAATTTTTACAAACTTAAATAAAAATTTCTATTCCTATAAATTATTAAAATAAATAAATTATTATATAAAAATTTCAAGCTTATCCCTAAAATAATTTAAATTTAAAATATTAATCAACAAAATCAAAATAACTTTTAAAATTTTAAATTAAATTTAAATCTTAAATAACTAAATATAATATAACGAATTAAATTTCAAAACTAATATTATTTTATAAATATTTATAACACAATAAATTAATAATAAAATTAACTCTATAAATTTTGAGAATTTAAAAAAAAATTAAAAATTTTAATCAACCCTGATACAAAAGGTACTAAATTAATTCTTTTATAAATTTAATTATTTCTTTCACAATACTATTAAACTATAAATCTATAAATTAATTTTTAATAAATACTAAAACCTTAAATAAATAAATTATTTTTATAAAAAATCAAATAAAAATTATTATATTAATAAAATAAATTTAAATAAAGTTTAACAACATCTTATCATTGTAAATGATATACTTAAATTTAGATATTTATTTAATCTTTCTAAATACACTTTCCAGTACATTTACTTTGTTACGACTTGTCTTATTTTTAATAAGAATGACGGGCAATATGTACATATTTTAGATCTTTCTTCATATTAACAAAATAAATAAATTTACTATTAAATCCAATTTCATTTTAATTTTCATTTAAAATCCAAAAATAAAATTTAATGTAACCCATTATATTCTTATTTATAAACCACATCTTGACTTAACATAAATTATAATAATAAATAAAGAAAATAAATTTTTTAATATATTCATGACAGCGATATATGAATTAATTAAATAAGTAAAATTAATCGTGGATTATCAATTAATAAACAGGTTCCTCTAATAAGACTAAAATACCGCCAAATTTTTTAAATTTAAAGAACATAACTATTAATTTTTTAGTAAATTAATTTAAATTTTTATAATAGGGTATCTAATCCTAGTTTTAAATAAAATTTAATAGAATAAAATAATTATAATAATAATATTTAATTAAATTTTACTTTTTAAAAAAAAATTAAATTATAAATTATATTTAATACTAATAACCAAACTATTTTATTTGTATATTATGTTTAACCGCAACTGCTGGCACATATTTAGTTTATACTTAAATTAATAATTAAATCTAAATTTCTTTAATATTTAATACTTAATACTGAGAATAATTAAAATCCTTTAAGAAATTATTAACAATCAAAAAATTTCATGTATCTTTTTAATTAAATAAAATTTTATAACAAAATAAATTATAATTATTAGTAAAATTAAAATAATACGGTTTTATAATATTATAAATTTTAAATAAATAAATTAAATCAAAATTTAAATAATTAACTGAATTATTTTAACTTTAATTCTAATATTTTTTAATTATAATACTATTTAAATTTTAAATCTAAATTTTAATACAATTTATTAGTTTCTGTTTTTTAAATATAATTACTTAAATTAATTATTTTAACTTTAATTCTAATATTTTTTAATTATAATACTATTTAAATTTTAAATCTAAATTTTAATACAATTTATTAGTTTCTGTTTTTAAATATAATTACTTAAATTAATTATTTTAATCAAATTAATATTATTAATATAAAATAACTAATACTTTTCTTCTTTACCTCTTATATATATATATACAATAAATATCTATATATATTCATATAAGGATTTATATATTAATATATATATATATATATTAAATGTATAGATTATTAACATCATATAAGGATTTATATATATATATATATATATATATAAATATATAAGCTATATAGATGTATATTTATATTATATATATATACTATATACATATGAAGTCTATATATGTATACTACTATACATATTTATAAATCCTCTATATACTCTTCTTCCTTCTTTTTTTTTTTGGAGGGGCATAGCCCCCCTTTTCAGATAAATAGAAACGTCATGCCTCATTAAAATATTTTTTTTTAAAAAATTTTCTGATATTTTTTCTAATACATTTATAAACCAATAAACATTTTTTTATTAAATAATATTTTAAAAATAAAATGCCTGAAAAAGGGTTACTTTGATAGAGTAAATCATGTATTATATATACTTTTATTATACTTTAAGAATTAAACTAATCCATAAATTTCAAAAATTTATATGCATAAACACTTAAGTATAAGTAAATTAGAAAAATAAGCTAAATTAAGCTTTTGGATTCATACTTCAAATATAGAATAATATTCTTTTTTCTGATAAATTTAAATTTAACAAAAATAATATTTTTAATTATATTAATATTTAGAACTTTAATATCAATTTCAGCATCTAATTGACTTTCAATATGAATAGGGTTAGAATTAAACTTATTCTCAATTATTCCTATTTTAAATTTTAAATCATCAATTTACTCTATTGAAGCTACAATAAAATATTTCTTAATTCAAGCTTTTGCTTCAATTTTATTATTAATTTTCTTAATTAATAAAAATTTTTTTTTTATAAATAATAGTAATATTTTAATTATTTTACCACTATTAATAAAATTAAGATTAATACCTTTTCACTTATGATTACCTTCAATAATAGAAGGATTAAATTGATTTTCATGCCTATTAATAATAACTTGACAAAAAATTTCCCCATTTGTTTTAATTTCATATCTAAATATTGATAAAAATTTAATTTTCTTAATTATTTTAATTTCAATAAACTCAATTTTTGGAATAAATCAAAATTCTATACGTAAAATCTTAGCAATATCTTCAATCAATAATTCAACATGAATACTATTTGCAATTTTAATAAATAATAAATTATGAATCAATTATTTTTTAATTTACTCAATTTTAAATTTTTTAATTATTAAAATTTTAAATAATTATAATATTAATTATATTAATCAAATAAAATTTTTTAATTTAAATTTTTTCTTTAAACTAAATTTAATAATATTAATTTTTTCAATTATAGGATTACCACCTATAATTGGGTTTTTAATAAAATGAATATTAATCAAAAACTTAATTTATAATAATTTATATTTAATTATAATAATATTAATTATATTAACAATTTTAAATTTATATTTTTATATTAAAATAACTTATTTCATATTATTTAATTTTAACTTATTCAATAAATGATATCTTCAATTAAAAAAAAATAATTACAACTTATTAATATTTATTAACTTCTTTAGATTATTTTTTAGTTATTTATTTATTTATTAAGGTTTTAAGTTAAATTAAACTATTAATCTTCAAAATTAAAAATATTTTTTTTTAAACCTTAATTAAAATAATTAATACCTTTAAATTTGCAATTTAATATCATAGAATTTGAATATAAAGTTATTGATAAAAAGATTTTTTAAATCTATATATAAATTTACAATTTATAACCTATTATCAGCCATTTTATCTATAAAATGAATCTTTTCAACTAATCATAAAGATATTGGAACTTTATATTTTTTATTTGGTATTTGATCAGGTATAATTGGTTCATCCCTTAGAATCTTAATTCGACTAGAACTAAGTCAAATTAATTCAATTATTAATAATAATCAATTATATAATGTAATTGTTACAATTCACGCTTTTATTATAATTTTTTTTATAACTATACCAATTGTTATTGGTGGTTTTGGAAATTGATTAATTCCTATAATAATAGGATGCCCTGATATATCATTCCCACGATTAAATAATATTAGATTTTGATTATTACCTCCTTCATTAATAATAATAATTTGTAGTTTTATAATTAATAACGGAACAGGAACAGGATGAACAATTTATCCCCCTTTATCTAATAATATTGCTCATAATAATATTTCAGTTGATTTAACAATTTTTTCTCTACATTTAGCAGGAATCTCATCAATTTTAGGAGCAATTAATTTTATTTGTACAATTTTAAATATAATACCTAATAATATAAAATTAAATCAAATTCCATTATTCCCTTGATCAATTTTAATTACAGCTATATTATTAATTTTATCCTTACCTGTTTTAGCTGGTGCAATTACTATACTTCTTACTGATCGTAATTTAAATACATCATTCTTTGACCCTGCAGGAGGAGGAGATCCAATTCTTTATCAACATTTATTCTGATTTTTTGGACATCCAGAAGTATATATTTTAATTTTACCCGGATTTGGATTAATTTCACATATTATTAGTCAAGAAAGTAATAAAAACGAAACATTCGGTAATATTAGTATAATCTATGCTATACTAACTATTGGATTATTAGGATTTATTGTATGAGCACATCATATATTTACAATTGGAATAGACGTTGATACACGAGCATATTTTACATCAGCAACTATAATTATTGCAATTCCAACAGGAATTAAAATTTTTAGATGATTAGCTACTATTTATGGATCTAAAATTAATTTTTCACCTTCCACAATTTGATCTTTAGGTTTTATTTTTTTATTCACAATTGGAGGATTGACAGGAGTAATTCTTGCTAATTCATCTATTGATATCATTCTTCACGATACT
Organism: Rhopalosiphum padi; assembly: GCF_020882245.1. Lineage (NCBI taxonomy): Eukaryota > Metazoa > Arthropoda > Insecta > Hemiptera > Aphididae > Rhopalosiphum > Rhopalosiphum padi. The sequence goes on from NW_026870002.1 coordinate 23,951, forward strand.
TACTATGTAGTAGCTCATTTCCACTATGTATTATCAATAGGAATTGTATTTGCTATTATTGCTAGTTTAATTCATTGATTCCCAATTTTCACTGGATTTTCAATAAATAATTTTATTTTAAAAATTCAATTCATTTTAATATTTATTGGGGTAAATATAACTTTCTTCCCCCAACATTTTTTAGGTTTAAATGGTATACCTCGACGATACACAGATTACCCAAATAATTTTTTACTATGAAATATAATTTCATCAATTGGTTCAATAATTTCAACATTTAGAATTATTATTTTAATTTATTGTATTTGAAATAGAATTTTTTTAAAAAAAACAACTATTTTTAAATTAAATTTAAGAAATTCTATTGAATGAATTCATAATTTACCACCCTTAGAACATTCATATTCAGAATTACCTCTAATTATTAATTTCTAATATGGCAGAAACTATATGCAATGAACTTAAAATTCATTTATAAAGAATAATCTTTTTTTAGAAATTATAACTTGAATAAAACTAAGATTTCAAAATAGTAATTCACCACTAATAGAACAATTAATTTTTTTTCACGATCATACAATTTTCATTATTATTATAATTATAACAACAATTACTTATATAATAATTTTTATTATAAAAAATAAATTTATTAATATTAAAATCTCTGAAAATCAAATAATTGAATTTATCTGAACTACAACTCCACCAATTATTTTAATTTTTATTGCTATACCTTCACTTCACCTACTATACTTAATAGATGAAATTAAATGCCCAATTTTAACAATTAAAATTTTTGGTCATCAATGATTCTGATCATATGAATATTCAGATTTTTCAAATATTGAATTTGAATCTTATATAATAAATGAATTAAATAAAGAAAATTTTCGATTAATTGAAGTAGATAATAAAACTATTATCCCATTTAAATTTAATATTCGACTCTTAATTTCGTCAGACGATGTAATTCATTCATGAACAATTCCAAGTTTAGCTATTAAAATTGATGCAATCCCAGGACGAATAAATCAAATTAATCTTTTTATAAATCGACCAGGAATTATACTTTGGACAATGCTCAGAAATTTGTGGTATTAATCACAGATTTATACCTATTCAAATTGAATCAATTAATTTAAATAAATTTATTTATTGAATTAAAAATTTTTAATTCATTAGATGACTGAAAAGCAAAGTAATGATCTCTTAAATCAAAATATAGTAAATTAGCAATTACTTCTAATGAAAGAGATTAGTTAAAGCATAACATTAATTTGTCAAATTAAAATTATTTATTAATATCACTTAATTCCTCAAATAGCACCAATTAATTGATTAATTTTATTCTTATTTTTTTTTTCTACATTTTATGTAATCATAAACTTACTATATTTTAATTTTATTAAAAACTTAAAAATTAATTTTTTTAAAAAAAATAACATAAAAAATTACAACAAATTTATTTAATATTTTTGACCCATCAACAACAATTTTTAATTTAGAAATAAATTGAATCAGAACTCTTTTAATCATTTTATTTATACCAAACTTTTTATGAATCTTACCAAATCGAATAAACTGATTATTATTTAAAATATTTAATATACTAAACAATGAAATACTAATACTTTATAAAATAAAAAAAAACTAAATCTCCTGCATTTTTATTTATTTCACTTTTTATATTTATTCTACTTAATAATTTTTTTAGCTTATTCCCATATATTTTTTCATCATCAAGTCATATAGTATTTTCTGTTACTTTAGCTATTCCATTTTGAATATTTTTTATTATTTTGTCAACTTGTAAAAACACTAAAAATATAATTGCACACTTGATTCCTTTAAATACACCAATTTACCTAGCCCCATTAATAACAATTATTGAAACAATAAGAATTATTATTCGACCAATATCTCTTTCTATTCGTTTAACAGCTAATTTAATTGCAGGACATTTATTAATAACTCTATTAAATTTTAATTCACTTATAATTATTATTATTTTTATTCAAATATTTATAATAATTTTTGAATTATGCGTAGCTTTAATTCAAAGTTATGTATTCTCAATTCTTTCATCTTTATACTCTAGTGAATAATGATAAAAATTAATCAACCATATTTTATTTTAAGATTAAGTCCATGACCTATCTTAATAGCATTTAATACATTTAATTTAATAATTTCTAATATTATAATTATAAATTTTAAAATAAATATAATATCATTATTTAATCTACTAATAATTATTAGTATTTCTATCTTATGATGACGAGATGTAATTCGAGAAAGAACATTTCAAGGTAATCATAATTTTTATATTATAAATTTAATCAAATTTAGAATAATCTTATTTATTATCTCTGAAATATTTTTATTTATTTCTTTTTTTTGAAATTTTCTACACAATTCTTTAGCACCATCAATTGAACTAGGACTAAATTGACCACCAAAAAATATTATATTTTTCAATCCATTATTAATTCCTTTATTAAATACAATTATTTTATTAACATCAAGTTTTACTGTTACTTTAGCTCATCTTTACTTACTTAATAATTCTAAAAAAAAAACTATCATTTTTATAAATTTAACAATTATTTTAAGTATCTACTTTCTAATACTTCAAATATTAGAATATAAACAAGCTACATTTACATTCTCAGATTCAATTTTTGGTTCTTCTTTTTATATAGCAACAGGATTTCATGGTTTACATGTAATTATCGGAACAATTTTTTTAATTATCAATCTTATACGAATAATTAAACTTCACTTTTCTCATATTCATCATATCAGATTTGAATTAGGAGCTTGATATTGACATTTTATTGATATCATTTGACTATTTCTTTATATAACTTTTTATTGATGAAATAATTAATTTTATTAATATAAATTAGTATATTTGATTTCCAATCAAAAAGTTTAAAATTTAAATAAAATAATTATATTAAATTTAATTTCAATAATTGTAATATTTATTATTTTAATAATTCTTTTTATACTAATAATTATAATTAATATAAAAATAAAATTTAATTATAATAAGTCAGCACCCTTTGAATGTGGTTTTGACCCATTTAATAAATCACGAATCCCATTTTCATTAAATTTTTATTTAATTGCAATTATTTTTTTAATTTTTGATATCGAAATTTCAATTATTATACCAATAATTTTAAACTTTAAGATTTCAAACATAATTTACTTTAATTTAATGTTTATTATTTTTTTTATATTTATAATTATTACTATTTTTTATGAATGAAAATTTGGATCATTAAATTGAAAAATTTAAAGGATAATAGTTAAAATTTATAACATTTAATTTGCTTTTAAAAATTATTTTATAATTTATCTTAAATAAGAAGTAATAAATTACATATTAATTTCGACTTAATAATAGATTTTTTTAATCCTTATTTTTAATTGAAACCAAAATAGAGGTTTATTACTGTTAATAATAATATTGAAAAAAAAATTCCAATTAAAAAGATTTTTAAAAAAGAAGCTGCTAACTATCTTTTAAAGCATTATTAATGTTTAATCTTTAAATATTTATTAGTTTAAAATAAAACATTATATTTTCAATATAAAAATAATATATTATTTATAAATAATTTTTTAAAAAATAAAATTTTTAAAAATTTGCAAAGGTAGCTACCTTACCATAAAAAAAAATTAAAATTAAATCAAAATTTTACCTTTTTTTAAAAACACAAAAATAACCTTAACTAAGATTTAGTCTTTATTTCAAAATAAAACTTTTTTTTTAAAAAATAAAATTTTTAAAAATTTGCAAAGGTAGCTACCTTACCATAAAAAAAAATTAAAATTAAATCAAAATTTTACCTTTTTTTAAAAACACAAAAATAACCTTAACTAAGATTTAGTCTTTATTTCAAAATAAAACTTTTTTTTTAAAAAATAAAATTTTTAAAAATTTGCAAAGGTAGCTACCTTACCATAAAAAAAAAATTAAAATTAAATCAAAATTTTACCTTTTTTTAAAAACACAAAAATAACCTTAACTAAGATTTAGTCTTTATTTCAAAATAAAACTTTTTTTTTAAAAAATAAAATTTTTAAAAATTTGCAAAGGTAGCTACCTTACCATAAAAAAAAATTAAAATTAAATCAAAATTTTACCTTTTTTTAAAAACACAAAAATAACCTTAACTAAGATTTAGTCTTTATTTCAAAATAAAACTTTTTTTTTAAAAAATAAAATTTTTAAAAATTTGCAAAGATAGCTACCTTACCATAAAAAAAAATTAAAATTAAATCAAAATTTTATACCTTTTTTTAAAAACAAAAAAATAACCTTAACTAAGATTTAGTCTTTATTTCAAAATAAAACTTTTTTTTTAAAAAATAAAATTTTTAAAAATTTGCAAAGGTAGCTACCTTACCATAAAAAAAAAATTAAAATTAAATCAAAATTTTACCTTTTTTTAAAAACACAAAAATAACCTTAACTAAGATTTAGTCTTTATTTCAAAATAAAACTTTTTTTTTAAAAAATAAAATTTTTAAAAATTTGCAAAGGTAGCTACCTTACCATAAAAAAAAATTAAAATTAAATCAAAATTTTACCTTTTTTTAAAAACAAAAAAATAACCTTAACTAAGATTTAGTCTTTATTTCAAAATAAAACTTTTTTTTTAAAAAATAAAATTTTTAAAAATTTGCAAAGGTAGCTACCTTACCATAAAAAAAAAATTAAAATTAAATCAAAATTTTACCTTTTTTTAAAAACACAAAAATAACCTTAACTAAGATTTAGTCTTTATTTCAAAATAAAACTTTTTTTTTAAAAAATAAAATTTTTTAAAAATTTGCAAAGATAGCTACCTTACCATAAAAAAAAATTAAAATTAAATCAAAATTTTACCTTTTTTTAAAAACAAAAAAATAACCTTAACTAAGATTTAGTCTTTATTTCAAAATAAAACTTTTTTTTTAAAAAATAAAATTTTTAAAAATTTGCAAAGGTAGCTACCTTACCATAAAAAAAAATTAAAATTAAATCAAAATTTTACCTTTTTTTAAAAACACAAAAATAACCTTAACTAAGATTTAGTCTTTATTTCAAAATAAAACTTTTTTTTTAAAAAATAAAATTTTTAAAAATTTGCAAAGGTAGCTACCTTACCATAAAAAAAAATTAAAATTAAATCAAAATTTTACCTTTTTTTAAAAACACAAAAATAACCTTAACTAAGATTTAGTCTTTATTTCAAAATAAAACTTTTTTTTTAAAAAATAAAATTTTTAAAAATTTGCAAAGGTAGCTACCTTACCATAAAAAAAAATTAAAATTAAATCAAAATTTTACCTTTTTTTAAAAACACAAAAATAACCTTAACTAAGATTTAGTCTTTATTTCAAAATAAAACTTTTTTTTTAAAAAATAAAATTTTTAAAATTATTTAAAAAATTTAAATTTACCTTTATATCTTCAATATAATGCTCTATAATTAAGCTATTCAAATTTAATAATTAAAAAATAAAATAATTAAAAATCATAAAAAAAATAATAAAATATAAACCTTATAACTATTTAAAAAAATATTTTGACTAAATAAAATTAATTTTTTAAAAAAAAAAATTAAACCTCTATTTAAATTATATTCAATTCAACCAACCTCGAAAACTTTTAAAGAAAAAAAACCAACATAAAGAAAATTATTTAAAAAAAAATTAACCTTAAAAAATAATAAATTTCATATTATACCAAAAAAAAAAACATTAAATAAAGAAATAAAATAACTTATAGAAAATAAAAAATTATTAAGTTCAAAAAAAAATCAAATTCTAAAAAATAAAATTAAAACTCTTAAAATTTTAAATTTAAATTCTAATAAAATTAAATCAAACTTATAAAATATCAATCATATAAAAAAAGAACCAAAAAAAATTATAATAAATCTAATAAATATTATTCTAATAATCAAAATTTTTCTTTCAAATTTAACAATTATTATATAATTATATATAGAAAAAATTTATTATTATTAAATAATAAATTACACGAATAGAATAAAAAAAAAGTTAAAAAAAAAGAAAATAAAAAAAAAAAAAAAAAAAAAAAATTTAAATTTATTATTAAAAAAATATTCAAAAATTAAATCCTTTGAATAAAAACTACAAAAAAAAAGGAAAACCACATAAAGACATTAAAGTAAATATAAAAATTAAACCACAAAAAGGTAAATAATCAATTAAACCACCCATTTTACGAATATCTTGATTATTATTTATATTTAAAATTAAAATCCCAGCTCTTAAAAATATTATAGATTTAAATAAAGCATGTATTAATAAATAAAAAAAACATATATCAATTTTTACCTAAACATAAAATTATAAATATAAATCTTATTTGTCTTAAAGTAGAAAAAGCAATAATTTTCTTTAAATCAAATTCAAAAAATTGCATTCAAACCAGCTATTAATATTGTCAAACAAGAAATTTACTATTAAATAATTTAAAAAAGAAAAATTTAAAAAAATTTCATTAAAACGAATTATTAAGTAAATACCAGCAGTAACTAAAGTAGAAGAATGAACTAATGAAGAAACAGGAGTAGGGGCTGCTATAGCTAAAGGAAGTCAAGAAGAAAAAGGAATCTGAGCTCTCTTAGTTAAAGAAGCTATTATAATTATCAATATAATAAAAAATAAATAATTTAAATTAACATAATAATCAATTAAAATAAAATTTCAAGAACCAAAATTTAATATTCAAATTATAGATATAATTAATAAATAAATCACCTAAACGATTTAAAATAACTGTTACTAAACCTGAACTATAAGATTTTTTATTTTGATAAAAAACAACTAAACAAAAAGAAACCATCCCTAAACCATCCCAACCTAATAAAATTCTAATCAAATTAGGACTAATAACCAAAAAAAATATAAATATAATAAAAAAATTTATTAATATTAAAAATCGACTCTTATTAAAATCATAATTTATATATTCTATACTATATAATAAAATTATAGAAGAAATTAAAAAAACAAAAGAAATAAATATTAAAGATATTCAATCTATTAAAATAACATATAAAACTATACAAGAATTAAAAAAAAAAAATATATATTCAATAAAATAAAATTTATCAAAATAAATCATTAATAAACCTATAATAAAAAAAACTACAAATAAAATAAAATAAAAAAAAAAAAAAAAAAAAAAAAAAATTAAATTTAATTATTTAAATATAAAAATATAATCTTTAATTCCACAAATTAATATTTTAAATAAACTATTTAAATAACAAAATAATTCTATAATTAAAAAAATTAAATTTAATGGAACTGCAATGCATAAATAATAATATATATTCTCTTAAATTAATATAAACTAAATAATTTATATTAAAAAATAATTTACCATATTGAGTATATAAATATAAATATAAACTATATAAAAATATTAAAATTATAATTAAAAAATATAATATATAAAATAATCTAATCAAATTATTAAACTAATTAATAAAAATAATTCACCAAATAAATTTAAAGATGGGGGAAAAGATATATTTGAAGAACATAATAAAAATCACCAAAATGATAAAACAGGATAAATATTAATTAAACCCTTATTTAAAAATAAACTTCGACTTTTAAAACGTAAATAACAAATATTTCTTAAACAAAAATAAACCAGGAAGAACATAAACCATGGCCAAATATTAAAATTAATGAACCAAAATAACCACAATTATTTAAAGTTAAAAACCCAATAATTACTAAAGCTATATGAACAACAGAAGAATAAGCAATCAAAATTTTTAAGTCTCTCTGAAAAAAACAAACTAATCTTAAAACCAATATACCTAATAAACATAAAGAAATAAATAAATAATTAAATTTTAAGTTAACTTTAAAAACTAATATTAAAACATGATAAATACCAAAACCCACCTAATTTTAATATAATCCCAGCTAAAATTATTGAACCACTAATAGGAGCCTCAACATGAGCCTTTGGAAGTCAATATGAAATATAAATAAAGGTATCTTAACTAAAAAAATTATTATTAAAAATAAATAATAATAAAAATTTAAATTATATAAGTAATCATAATAATATATAAATATAAAATTAAAATTATTTAAACTCAATAAACAAGAAAAAAAAGGTAAAGAAAAAAAAATTATATAAATAAATAAATAAAAACCAGCCTTAAAACGCTCATATTGATAACCTCAACCATTAAATTAAAATAATAACAGGAATTAAATTAATTTCAATAAAAAATATAAAATAAAATAAAATTATTTCTAAAAAAACAAAAATAAAAAATAATAATAAAAATAAATATTAAAAAATTAAATACTTTAAATAATTATTCTTAAGACTAAATCTAGAAATATAAACTAATCTAATAATTCAAACACCTAATATAAATATCAAATAAGAAAATATATCTATACCAAATAAATAACTAACATTTAAAAAATAATTAAACATAGGTATCTTGAAATATATAAAAAAAAAAAAAAAAAAAAAAAAAAATTCTGGGCTAATCATCATCTTTTAAAATTAAGACTAAAAAAAAATCATACTAAATAAAATTAATATTAAAATTATTAACATTGTAAAAATTATTAATGACTTTAAGTAATCATTACCATATATACGAACTATTAAAATCAAAATTGTTAAACCTAAAACTCTTTCACTAATACAAAAAATAAAAAAAATTAATAATAAAACATATTGTTTAATAAATATTATTAAATTTAATAAAAATAATAAAGATAAAATTAATA
>NW_026870003.1:0-31834 GCF_020882245.1 Rhopalosiphum padi
TCAGATTTAAAAATTGACCATCTTCCCACTATAGTTAAATAAATGAAATTTTCACTTAAAATCTGCATGGTTTTATTAAATATACTTAAATTACAATTTTTAAATATTAGATTTAAGTTAATAACCCCATAGGTGCACCAGAAAACGTAATTTAACGTTCTAGGGGTAAAATATTTCAATTTCCGCTCAGATTTAAAAATTCACCATCTTCCCACTTTAGTTAAATAAATGAAATTTTCACTTTAAAACTAATGAGTTTTTTTAAATATATTAAATTACAATTTTTAAATATTAGATTTAAGTTAATAACCCCATAGGTTCACCAGAAAACGTAATTTAACGTTCTAGGGGTAAAATATTTCAATTTCCGCTCAGATTTAAAAAATGACCATCTTCCCACTATAGTTAAATAAATTAAATTTTCACTTTAAAACTAAAGAGTTTTATTTAAATATATTAAATTACAATTTTTAAATATTAGATTTAAGTTAATAACCCCATAGGTGCACCAGAAAACGTAATTTAACGTTCTAGGGGTAAAATATTTCAATTTCCGCTCAGATTTAAAAATTGACCATCTTCCCACTATAGTTAAATAAATGAAATTTTCACTTAAAATCTGCATGGTTTTATTAAATATACTTAAATACAATTTTTATATGTTAGATTTAAGTTAATAACCCCATAGGTACACCAGAAAACGTAATTTAACGTTCTAGGGGTAAAATATATCAATTTCCGCTCAGATTTAATAATTGACCCTTTTCCCAATACAATTAAATAAAAAAATTTTTCACTTTAAAACTAAAGAGTTTTTTTAAATATATTAAATTACAATTTTTAAATATTAGATTTAAGTTAATAACCCCATAGGTGCACCAGAAAACGTAATTTAACGTTCTAGGGGTAAAATATTTCAATTTCCGCTCAGATTTAAAAATTCACCATCTTCCCACTTTAGTTAAATAAATGAAATTTTCACTTAAAATCTGCATGGTTTTATTAAATATACTTAAATACAATTTTTATATGTTAGATTTAAGTTAATAACCCCATAGGTGCACCAGAAAACGTAATTTAACGTTCTAGGGGTAAAATATTTCAATTTCCGCTCAGATTTAAAAATTCACCATCTTCCCACTTTAGTTAAATAAATGAAATTTTTCACTTAAAATCTGCATGGTTTTATTAAATATACTTAATTACAATTTTTATATGTTAGATTTAAGTTAATAACCCCATAGGTGCACCAGAAAACGTAATTTAACGTTCTAGGGGTAAAATATTTCAATTTCCGCTCAGATTTAAAAATTCACCATCTTCCCACTTTAGTTAAATAAATGAAATTTTCACTTTAAAACTAAAGAGTTTTTTTAAATATATTAAATTACAATTTTAAATATTAGATTTAAGTTAATAACCCCATAGGTGCACCAGAAAACGTAATTTAACGTTCTAGGGGTAAAATATTTCAATTTCCGCTCAGATTTAAAAATTCACCATCTTCCCACTTTAGTTAAATAAATGAAATTTTCACTTTAAAACTAAAGAGTTTTTTTAAATATATTAAATTACAATTTTTAAATATTAGATTTAAGTTAATAACCCCATAGGTGCACCAGAAAACGTAATTTAATGTTCTAGGGGGTAAAATATTTCAATTTCCGCTCAGATTTAAAAATTGACCATCTTCCCATTATAGTTAAATAAATGAAATTTTCACTAAAAATCTGCATGGTTTTATTAAATATACTTAAATACAATTTTTATATGTTAGATTTAAGTTAATAACCCCATAGGTGCACCAGAAAAAGTAATTTAAACGTTCTAGGGGTAAAATATTTCAATTTCCGCTCAGATTTAAAAATTGACCATCTTCCCACTATAGTTAAATAAATGAAATTTTCACTTAAAATCTGCATGGTTTTATTAAATATACTTAAATACAATTTTTATATGTTAGATTTAAGTTATTAACCCCATAGGTACACCAGATAACGTAATTTAACGTTCTAGGGGTAAGATATATCAATTTCCGCTCAGATTTAAAAATTGACCATCTTCCCACTATAGTTAAATAAATGAAATTTTCACTTAAAATCTGCATGGTTTTATAAAATATACTTAAATACAATTTTTTATATGTTAGATTTAAGTTATTAACCCCATAGGTACACCAGAAAACGTAATTTAACGTTCTAGGGGTAAAATATATCAATTTCCGCTCAGATTTAATAATTGACCCTTTTCCCACTACAATTAAATAAAAAAAATTTTCACTTTAAAACTAAAGAGTTTTTTTAAATATATTAAATTACAATTTTTATATGTTAGATTTAAGTTAATAACCCCATAGGTGCACCAGAAAACGTAATTTAACGTTCTAAGGGGTAAAATATTTCAATTTCCGCTCAGATTTAAAAATTCACCATCTTCCCACTTTAGTTAAATAAATGAAATTTTCACTTAAAATCTGCATGGTTTTATTAAATATACTTAATTACAATTTTTATATGTTAGATTTAAGTTAATAACCCCATAGGTACACCAGAAAACGTAATTTTACGTTCTAGGGGTAAAATATTTCAATTTCCGCTCAGATTTAATAATTGACCCTTTTCCCACTACAATTAAAAAAAAAAATTTTCACTTTAAAACTAAACAGTTTTTTTAATTATATTAAATTACAATTTTTAAATATTAGATTTAAGTTAATAACCCCATAGGTGCACCAGAAAACGTAATTTAACGTTCTAGGGGTAAGATATTTCAATTTCCGCTCAGATTTAAAAATTCACCATCTTCCCACTTTAGTTAAATAAATGAAATTTTCACTTAAAATCTGCATGGTTTTATTAAATATACTTAAATACAATTTTTATATGTTAGATTTAAGTAAATAACCCCATAGGTGCACCAGAAAACGTAATTTAACGTTCTAGGGGTAAAATATTTCAATTTCCGCTCAGATTTAAAAATTGACCATCTTCCCACTATAGTTAAATAAATGAAATTTTCACTTAAAATCTGCATGGTTTTATTAAATATACTTAAATACAATTTTTATATGTTAGATTTAAGTTAATAACCCCATAGGTACACCAGATAACGTAATTTAACGTTCTAGGGGTAAAATATTTCAATTTCCGCTCAGCTTTAAAAATTGACCATCTTCCCACTATAGTTAAATAAATGAAATTTTCACTTTAAAACTAAAGAGTTTTTTAAATATATTAAATTACAATTTTTATATGTTAGATTTAAGTTAATAACCCCATAGGTGCACCAGAAAACGTAATTTAACGTTCTAGGGGTAAAATATTTCAATTTCCGCTCAGATTTAAAAATTCACCATCTTCCCACTTTAGTTAAATAAATGAAATTTTCACTTAAAATCTGCATGGTTTTATTAAATATACTTAAATACAATTTTTATATGTTAGATTTAAGTTAATAACTCCATAGGTACACCAGAAAACGTAATTTAACGTTCTAGGGGTAAAATATTTCAATTTCCGCTCAGATTTAAAAATTGACCATCTTCCCACTATAGTTAAATAAATGAAATTTTCACTTAAAATCTTCATGGTTTTATTTAATATACTTAATTACAATTTTTTATATGTTAGATTTAAGTTAATAACCCCATAGGTACACCAGAAAACGTAATTTTACGTTCTAGGGGTAAAATATTTCAATTTCCGCTCAGATTTAATAATTGACCCTTTTCCCACTACAATTAAAAAAAAAAATTTTCACTTTAAAACTAAAGAGTTTTTTTAATTATATTAAATTACAATTTTTAAATATTAGATTTAAGTTAATAACCCCATAGGTGCACCAGAAAACGTAATTTAACGTTCTAGGGGTAAAATATTTCAATTTCCGCTCAGATTTAAAAAATGACCATCTTCCCACTATAGTTAAATAAATGAAATTTTCACTTAAAATCTGCATGGTTTTGATAAATATACTTAAATACAATTTTTATATGTTAGATTTAAGTTAATAACCCCATAGGTGCACCAGAAAACGTAATTTAACGTTCTAGGGGTAAAATATTTCAATTTCCGCTCAGATTTAAAAATTCACCATCTTCCCACTTTAGTTAAATAAATGAAATTTTCACTTAAAATCTGCATGGTTTTATTAAATATACTTAATTACAATTTTTATATGTTAGATTTAAGTTAATAACCCCATAGGTGCCACCAGAAAACGTAATTTAACGTTCTAGGGGTAAAATATTTCAATTTCCGATCAGATTAAAAAATTCACCATCTTCCCACTTTAGTTAAATAAATGAAATTTTCACTTTAAAACTAATGAGTTTTTTGAAATATATTAAATTACAATTTTTAAATATTAGATTTAAGTTAATAACCCCATAGGTGCACCAGAAAACGTAATTTAACGTTCTAGGGGTAAAATATTTCAATTTCCGCTCAGATTTAAAAATTCACCATCTTCCCACTTTAGTTAAATAAATGAAATTTTCACTTTAAAACTAAAGAGTTTTTTTAAATATATTAAATTACAATTTTTAAATATTAGATTTAAGTTAATAACCCCATAGGTGCACCAGAAAACGTAATTTAACGTTCTAGGGGTAAAATATTTCAATTTCCGCTCAGATTTAAAAATTCACCATCTTCCCACTTTAGTTAAATAAATGAAATTTTCACTTTAAAACTAAAGAGTTTTTTTAAATATATTAAATTACAATTTTTAAATATTAGATTTAAGTTAATAACCCCATAGGTGCACCAGAAAACGTAATTTAATGTTCTAGGGGTAAAATATTTCAATTTCCGCTCAGATTTAAAAATTGACCATCTTCCCATTATAGTTAAATAAATGAAATTTTCACTAAAAATCTGCATGGTTTTATTAAATATACTTAAATACAATTTTTATATGTTAGATTTAAGTTAATAACCCCATAGGTGCACCAGAAAAAGTAATTTAACGTTCTAGGGGTAAAATATTTCAATTTCCGCTCAGATTTAAAAATTGACCATCTTCCCACTATAGTTAAATAAATGAAATTTTCACTTAAAATCTGCATGGTTTTATTAAATATACTTAAATACAATTTTTATATGTTAGATTTAAGTTATTAACCCCATAGGTACACCAGATAACGTAATTTAACGTTCTAGGGGTAAGATATTTCAATTTCCGCTCAGATTTAAAAATTGACCATCTTCCCACTATAGTTAAATAAATGAAATTTTCACTTAAAATCTGCATGGTTTTATAAAATATACTTAAATACAATTTTTATATGTTAGATTTAAGTTATTAACCCCATAGGTACACCAGAAAACGTAATTTAACGTTCTAGGGGTAAAATATATCAATTTCCGCTCAGATTTAATAATTGACCCTTTTCCCACTACAATTAAATAAAAAAAATTTTCACTTTAAAACTAAAGAGTTTTTTTAAATATATTAAATTACAATTTTTATATGTTAGATTTAAGTTAATAACCCCATAGGTGCACCAGAAAACGTAATTTAACGTTCTAGGGGTAAAATATTTCAATTTCCGCTCAGATTTAAAAATTCACCATCTTCCCACTTTAGTTAAATAAATGAAATTTTCACTTAAAATCTGCATGGTTTTATTAAATATACTTAATTACAATTTTTATATGTTAGATTTAAGTTAATAACCCCCATAGGTACACCAGAAAACGTAATTTTACGTTCTAGGGGTAAAATATTTCAATTTCCGCTCAGATTTAATAATTGACCCTTTTCCCACTACAATTAAAAAAAAAAATTTTCACTTTAAAACTAAACAGTTTTTTTAATTATATTAAATTACAATTTTTTAAATATTAGATTTAAGTTAATAACCCCATAGGTGCACCAGAAAACGTAATTTAACGTTCTAGGGGTAATAGATATTTCAATTTCCGCTCAGATTTAAAAAATTCACCATCTTCCCACTTTAGTTAAATAAATGAAATTTTCACTTAAAATCTGCATGGTTTTATTAAATATACTTAAATACAATTTTTATATGTTAGATTTAAGTAAATAACCCCATAGGTGCACCAGAAAACGTAATTTAACGTTCTAGGGGTAAAATATTTCAATTTCCGCTCAGATTTAAAAATTGACCATCTTCCCACTATAGTTAAATAAATGAAATTTTCACTTAAAATCTGCATGGTTTTATTAAATATACTTAAATACAATTTTTATATGTTAGATTTAAGTTAATAACCCCATAGGTACACCAGATAACGTAATTTAACGTTCTAGGGGTAAAATATTTCAATTTCCGCTCAGCTTTAAAAATTGACCATCTTCCCACTATAGTTAAATAAATGAAATTTTCACTTTAAAACTAAAGAGTTTTTTAAATATATTAAATTACAATTTTTAAATATTAGATTTAAGTTAATAACCCAATAGGTGCACCAGAAAACGTAATTTAACGTTCTAGGGGTAAAATATTTCAATTTCCGCTCAGATTTAAAAATTCACCATCTTCCCACTTTAGTTAAATAAATGAAATTTTCACTTAAAATCTGCATGGTTTTATTAAATATACTTAAATACAATTTTTATATGTTAGATTTAAGTTAAAAACCCCATAGGTGCACCAGAAAACGTAATTTAACGTTCTAGGGGTAAAATATTTCAATTTCCGCTCAGATTTAAAAATTCACCATCTTCCCACTTTAGTTAAATAAATGAAATTTTCACTTAAAATCTGCATGGTTTTATTAAATATACTTAATTACAATTTTTATATGTTAGATTTAAGTTAATAACCCCATAGGTACACCAGAAAACGTAATTTAACGTTCTAGGGGCAAAATATTTCAATTTCAGCTCAGATTTAAAAATTCACCATCTTCCCACTTTAGTTAAATAAATGAAATTTTCACTTAAAATCTGCATGGTTTTATTAAATATACTTAATTACAATTTTTATATGTTAGATTTAAGTTAATAACCCCATAGGTGCACCAGAAAACGTAATTTAACGTTCTAGGGGTAAAATATTTCAATTTCCGCTCAGATTTAAAAATTCACCATCTTCCCACTTTAGTTAAATAAATGAAATTTTCACTTTAAATCTGCATGGTTTTATTAAATATACTTAAATACAATTTTTATATGTTAGATTTAAGTTAATAACCCCATAGGTGCACCAGAAAAAGTAATTTAACGTTCTAGGGGTAAAATATTTCAATTTCCGCTCAGATTTAAAAATTGACCATCTTCCCACTATAGTTAAATAAATGAAATTTTCACTTAAAATCTGCATGGTTTTATTAAATATACTTAAATACAATTTTTATATGTTAGATTTAAGTTATTAACCCCATAGGTACACCAGATAACGTAATTTAACGTTCTAGGGGTAAGATATTTCAATTTCCGCTCAGATTTAAAAATTGACCATCTTCCCACTATAGTTAAATAAATGAAATTTTCACTTAAAATCTGCATGGTTTTATAAAATATACTTAAATACAATTTTTATATGTTAGATTTAAGTTATTAACCCCATAGGTACACCAGAAAACGTAATTTAACGTTCTAGGGGTAAAATATATCAATTTCCGCTCAGATTTAATAATTGACCCTTTTCCCACTACAATTAAATAAAAAAAATTTTCACTTTAAAACTAAAGAGTTTTTTTAAATATATTAAATTACAATTTTTATATGTTAGATTTAAGTTAATAACCCCATAGGTGCACCAGAAAACGTAATTTAACGTTCTAGGGGTAAAAATATTTCAATTTCCGCTCAGATTTAAAAATTCACCATCTTCCCACTTTAGTTAAATAAATGAAATTTTCACTTAAAATCTGCATGGTTTTATTAAATATACTTAATTACAATTTTTATATGTTAGATTTAAGTTAATAACCCCATAGGTACACCAGAAAACGTAATTTTACGTTCTAGGGGTAAAATATTTCAATTTCCGCTCAGATTTAATAATTGACCCTTTTCCCACTACAATTAAAAAAAAAAATTTTCACTTTAAAACTAAACAGTTTTTTTAATTATATTAAATTACAATTTTTAAATATTAGATTTAAGTTAATAACCCCATAGGTGCACCAGAAAACGTAATTTAACGTTCTAGGGGTAAGATATTTCAATTTCCGCTCAGATTTAAAAATTCACCATCTTCCCACTTTAGTTAAATAAATGAAATTTTCACTTAAAATCTGCATGGTTTTATTAAATATACTTAAATACAATTTTTATATGTTAGATTTAAGTAAATAACCCCATAGGGTGCACCAGAAAACGTAATTTAACGTTCTAGGGGTAAAATATTTCAATTTCCGCTCAGATTTAAAAATTCACCATCTTCCCACTTTAGTTAAATAAATGAAATTTTCACTTTAAAACTAATGAGTTTTTTTAAATATATTAAATTACAATTTTTAAATATTAGATTTAAGTTAATAACCCCATAGGTTCACCAGAAAACGTAATTTAACGTTCTACGGGGTAAAATATTTCAATTTCCGCTCAGATTTAAAAAATGACCATCTTCCCACTATAGTTAAATAAATTAAATTTTCACTTTAAAACTAAAGAGTTTTATTTAAATATATTAAATTACAATTTTTAAATATTAGATTTAAGTTAATAACCCCATAGGTGCACCAGAAAACGTAATTTAAACGTTCTAGGGGTAAAATATTTCAATTTCCGCTCAGATTTAAAAATTGACCATCTTCCCACTATAGTTAAATAAATGAAATTTTCACTTAAAATCTGCATGGTTTTATTAAATATACTTAAATACAATTTTTATATGTTAGATTTAAGTTAATAACCCCATAGGTACACCAGAAAACGTAATTTAACGTTCTAGGGGTAAAATATATCAATTTCCGCTCAGATTTAATAATTGACCCTTTTCCCAATACAATTAAATAAAAAAATTTTTCACTTTAAAACTAAAGAGTTTTTTTAAATATATTAAATTACAATTTTTAAATATTAGATTTAAGTTAATAACCCCATAGGTGCACCAGAAAACGTAATTTAACGTTCTAGGGGTAAAATATTTCAATTTCCGCTCAGATTTAAAAATTCACCATCTTCCCACTTTAGTTAAATAAATGAAATTTTCACTTAAAATCTGCATGGTTTTATTAAATATACTTAAATACAATTTTTATATGTTAGATTTAAGTTAATAACCCCATAGGTGCACCAGAAAACGTAATTTAACGTTCTAGGGGTAAAATATTTCAATTTCCGCTCAGATTTAAAAATTCACCATCTTCCCACTTTAGTTAAATAAATGAAATTTTCACTTAAAATCTGCATGGTTTTATTAAATATACTTAATTACAATTTTTATATGTTAGATTTAAGTTAATAACCCCATAGGTGCACCAGAAAACGTAATTTAACGTTCTAGGGGTAAAATATTTCAATTTCCGCTCAGATTTAAAAATTCACCATCTTCCCACTTTAGTTAAATAAATGAAATTTTCACTTTAAAACTAAAGAGTTTTTTTAAATATATTAAATTACAATTTTTAAATATTAGATTTAAGTTAATAACCCCATAGGTGCACCAGAAAACGTAATTTAACGTTCTAGGGTAAAATATTTCAATTTCCGCTCAGATTTAAAAATTCACCATCTTCCCACTTTAGTTAAATAAATGAAATTTTCACTTTAAAACTAAAGAGTTTTTTTAAATATATTAAATTACAATTTTTAAATATTAGATTTAAGTTAATAACCCCATAGGTGCACCAGAAAACGTAATTTAATGTTCTAGGGGTAAAATATTTCAATTTCCGCTCAGATTTAAAAATTGACCATCTTCCCATTATAGTTAAATAAATGAAATTTTCACTAAAAATCTGCATGGTTTTATTAAATATACTTAAATACAATTTTTATATGTTAGATTTAAGTTAATAACCCCATAGGTGCACCAGAAAAAGTAATTTAACGTTCTAGGGGTAAAATATTTCAATTTCCGCTCAGATTTAAAAATTGACCATCTTCCCACTATAGTTAATAAATGAAATTTTCACTTAAAATCTGCATGGTTTTATTAAATATACTTAAATACAATTTTTATATGTTAGATTTAAGTTATTAACCCCATAGGTACACCAGATAACGTAATTTAACGTTCTAGGGGTAAGATATATCAATTTCCGCTCAGATTTAAAAATTGACCATCTTCCCACTATAGTTAAATAAATGAAATTTTCACTTAAAATCTGCATGGTTTTATAAAATATACTTAAATACAATTTTTATATGTTAGATTTAAGTTATTAACCCCATAGGTACACCAGAAAACGTAATTTAACGTTCTAGGGGTAAAATATATCAATTTCCGCTCAGATTTAATAATTGACCCTTTTCCCACTACAATTAAATAAAAAAAATTTTCACTTTAAAACTAAAGAGTTTTTTTTAAATATATTAAATTACAATTTTTATATGTTAGATTTAAGTTAATAACCCCATAGGTGCACCAGAAAACGTAATTTAACGTTCTAGGGGTAAAATATTTCAATTTCCGCTCAGATTTAAAAATTCACCATCTTCCCACTTTAGTTAAATAAATGAAATTTTCACTTAAAATCTGCATGGTTTTATTAAATATACTTAATTACAATTTTTATATGTTAGATTTAAGTTAATAACCCCATAGGTACACCAGAAAACGTAATTTTACGTTCTAGGGGTAAAATATTTCAATTTCCGCTCAGATTTAATAATTGACCCTTTTCCCACTACAATTAAAAAAAAAAATTTTCACTTTAAAACTAAACAGTTTTTTTAATTATATTAAATTACAATTTTTAAATATTAGATTTAAGTTAATAACCCCATAGGTGCACCAGAAAACGTAATTTAACGTTCTAGGGGTAAGATATTTCAATTTCCGCTCAGATTTAAAAATTCACCATCTTCCCACTTTAGTTAAATAAATGAAATTTTCACTTAAAATCTGCATGGTTTTATTAAATATACTTAAATACAATTTTTATATGTTAGATTTAAGTAAATAACCCCATAGGTGCACCAGAAAACGTAATTTAACGTTCTAGGGGTAAAATATTTCAATTTCCGCTCAGATTTAAAAATTGACCATCTTCCCACTATAGTTAAATAAATGAAATTTTCACTTAAAATCTGCATGGTTTTATTAAATATACTTAAATACAATTTTTATATGTTAGATTTAAGTTAATAACCCCATAGGTACACCAGATAACGTAATTTAACGTTCTAGGGGTAAAATATTTCAATTTCCGCTCAGCTTTAAAAATTGACCATCTTCCCACTATAGTTAAATAAATGAAATTTTCACTTTAAAACTAAAGAGTTTTTTAAATATTATTAAATTACAATTTTTTATATGTTAGATTTAAGTTAATAACCCCATAGGTGCACCAGAAAACGTAATTTAACGTTCTAGGGGTAAAATATTTCAATTTCCGCTCAGATTTAAAAATTCACCATCTTCCCACTTTAGTTAAATAAATGAAATTTTCACTTAAAATCTGCATGGTTTTATTAAATATACTTAAATACAATTTTTATATGTTAGATTTAAGTTAATAACTCCATAGGTACACCAGAAAACGTAATTTAACGTTCTAGGGGTAAAATATTTCAATTTCCGCTCAGATTTAAAAATTGACCATCTTCCCACTATAGTTAAATAAATGAAATTTTCACTTAAAATCTTCATGGTTTTATTTAATATACTTAATTACAATTTTTATATGTTAGATTTAAGTTAATAACCCCATAGGTACACCAGAAAACGTAATTTTACGTTCTAGGGGTAAAATATTTCAATTTCCGCTCAGATTTAATAATTGACCCTTTTCCCACTACAATTAAAAAAAAAAATTTTCACTTTAAAACTAAAGAGTTTTTTTAATTATATTAAATTACAATTTTTAAATATTAGATTTAAGTTAATAACCCCATAGGTGCACCAGAAAACGTAATTTAACGTTCTAGGGGTAAAATATTTCAATTTCCGCTCAGATTTAAAAAATGACCATCTTCCCACTATAGTTAAATAAATGAAATTTTCACTTAAAATCTGCATGGTTTTGATAAATATACTTAAATACAATTTTTATATGTTAGATTTAAGTTAATAACCCCATAGGTGCACCAGAAAACGTAATTTAACGTTCTAGGGGTAAAATATTTCAATTTCCGCTCAGATTTAAAAATTCACCATCTTCCCACTTTAGTTAAATAAATGAAATTTTCACTTAAAATCTGCATGGTTTTATTAAATATACTTAATTACAATTTTTATATGTTAGATTTAAGTTAATAACCCCATAGGTGCACCAGAAAACGTAATTTAACGTTCTAGGGGTAAAATATTTCAATTTCCGATCAGATTAAAAAATTCACCATCTTCCCACTTTAGTTAAATAAATGAAATTTTCACTTTAAAACTAATGAGTTTTTTGAAATATATTAAATTACAATTTTTAAATATTAGATTTAAGTTAATAACCCCATAGGTGCACCAGAAAACGTAATTTAACGTTCTAGGGGTAAAATATTTCAATTTCCGCTCAGATTTAAAAATTCACCATCTTCCCACTTTAGTTAAATAAATGAAATTTTCACTTTAAAACTAAAGAGTTTTTTTAAATATATTAAATTACAATTTTTAAATATTAGATTTAAGTTAATAACCCCATTAATGCCAGAAAACGTAATTTAACGTTCTAGGGGTAAAATATTTCAATTTCCGCTCAGATTTAAAAATTCACCATCTTCCCACTTTAGTTAAATAAATGAAATTTTCACTTTAAAACTAAAGAGTTTTTTTAAATATATTAAATTACAATTTTTAAATATTAGATTTAAGTTAATAACCCCATAGGTGCACCAGAAAACGTAATTTAATGTTCTAGGGGTAAAATATTTCAATTTCCGCTCAGATTTAAAAATTGACCATCTTCCCATTATAGTTAAATAAATGAAATTTTTCACTAAAAATCTGCATGGTTTATTAAATATACTTAAATACAATTTTTATATGTTAGATTTAAGTTAATAACCCCATAGGTGCACCAGAAAAAGTAATTTAACGTTCTAGGGGTAAAATATTTCAATTTCCGCTCAGATTTAAAAATTGACCATCTTCCCACTATAGTTAAATAAATGAAATTTTCACTTAAAATCTGCATGGTTTTATTAAATATACTTAAATACAATTTTTATATGTTAGATTTAAGTTATTAACCCCATAGGTACACCAGATAACGTAATTTAACGTTCTAGGGGTAAGATATTTCAATTTCCGCTCAGATTTAAAAATTGACCATCTTCCCACTATAGTTAAATAAATGAAATTTTCACTTAAAATCTGCATGGTTTTATAAAATATACTTAAATACAATTTTTATATGTTAGATTTAAGTTATTAACCCCATAGGTACACCAGAAAACGTAATTTAACGTTCTAGGGGTAAAATATATCAATTTCCGCTCAGATTTAATAATTGACCCTTTTCCCACTACAATTAAATAAAAAAAATTTTCACTTTAAAACTAAAGAGTTTTTTTAAATATATTAAATTACAATTTTTATATGTTAGATTTAAGTTAATAACCCCATAGGTGCACCAGAAAACGTAATTTAACGTTCTAGGGGTAAAATATTTCAATTTCCGCTCAGATTTAAAAATTCACCATCTTCCCACTTTAGTTAAATAAATGAAATTTTCACTTAAATCTGCATGGTTTTATTAAATATACTTAATTACAATTTTTATATGTTAGATTTAAGTTAATAACCCCATAGGTACACCAGAAAACGTAATTTTACGTTCTAGGGGTAAAATATTTCAATTTCCGCTCAGATTTAATAATTGACCCTTTTCCCACTACAATTAAAAAAAAAAATTTTCACTTTAAAACTAAACAGTTTTTTTAATTATATTAAATTACAATTTTTAAATATTAGATTTAAGTTAATAACCCCATAGGTGCACCAGAAAACGTAATTTAACGTTCTAGGGGTAAGATATTTCAATTTCCGCTCAGATTTAAAAATTCACCATCTTCCCACTTTAGTTAAATAAATGAAATTTTCACTTAAAATCTGCATGGTTTTATTAAATATACTTAAATACAATTTTTATATGTTAGATTTAAGTAAATAACCCCATAGGTGCACCAGAAAACGTAATTTAACGTTCTAGGGGTAAAATATTTTCAATTTCCGCTCAGATTTAAAAATTGACCATCTTCCCACTATAGTTAAATAAATGAAATTTTCACTTAAAATCTGCATGGTTTTATTAAATATACTTAAATACAATTTTTATATGTTAGATTTAAGTTAATAACCCCATAGGTACACCAGATAACGTAATTTAACGTTCTAGGGGTAAAATATTTCAATTTCCGCTCAGCTTTAAAAATTGACCATCTTCCCACTATAGTTAAATAAATGAAATTTTCACTTTAAAACTAAAGAGTTTTTTAAATATATTAAATTACAATTTTTAAATATTAGATTTAAGTTAATAACCCAATAGGTGCACCAGAAAACGTAATTTAACGTTCTAGGGGTAAAATATTTCAATTTCCGCTCAGATTTAAAAATTCACCATCTTCCCACTTTAGTTAAATAAATGAAATTTTCACTTAAAATCTGCATGGTTTTATTAAATATACTTAAATACAATTTTTATATGTTAGATTTAAGTTAAAAACCCCATAGGTGCACCAGAAAACGTAATTTAACGTTCTAGGGGTAAAATATTTCAATTTCCGCTCAGATTTAAAAATTCACCATCTTCCCACTTTAGTTAAATAAATGAAATTTTCACTTAAAATCTGCATGGTTTTATTAAATATACTTAATTACAATTTTTATATGTTAGATTTAAGTTAATAACCCCATAGGTACACCAGAAAACGTAATTTAACGTTTCTAGGGGCAAAATATTTCAATTTCAGCTCAGATTTAAAAATTCACCATCTTCCCACTTTAGTTAAATAAATGAAATTTTCACTTAAAATCTGCATGGTTTTATTAAATATACTTAATTACAATTTTTATATGTTAGATTTAAGTTAATAACCCCATAGGTGCACCAGAAAACGTAATTTAACGTTCTAGGGGTAAAATATTTCAATTTCCGCTCAGATTTAAAAATTCACCATCTTCCCACTTTAGTTAAATAAATGAAATTTTCACTTTAAATCTGCATGGTTTTATTAAATATACTTAAATACAATTTTTATATGTTAGATTTAAGTTAATAACCCCATAGGTGCACCAGAAAAAGTAATTTAACGTTCTAGGGGTAAAATATTTCAATTTCCGCTCAGATTTAAAAATTGACCATCTTCCCACTATAGTTAAATAAATGAAATTTTCACTTAAAATCTGCATGGTTTATTAAATATACTTTTAAATACAATTTTTATATGTTAGATTTAAGTTATTAACCCCATAGGTACACCAGATAACGTAATTTAACGTTCTAGGGGTAAGATATTTCAATTTCCGCTCAGATTTAAAAATTGACCATCTTCCCACTATAGTTAAATAAATGAAATTTTCACTTAAAATCTGCATGGTTTTATAAAATATACTTAAATACAATTTTTATATGTTAGATTTAAGTTATTAACCCCATAGGTACACCAGAAAACGTAATTTAACGTTCTAGGGGTAAAATATATCAATTTCCGCTCAGATTTAATAATTGACCCTTTTCCCACTACAATTAAATAAAAAAAAATTTTCACTTTAAAACTAAAGAGTTTTTTTAAATATATTAAATTACAATTTTATATGTTAGATTTAAGTTAATAACCCCATAGGTGCACCAGAAAACGTAATTTAACGTTCTAGGGGTAAAATATTTCAATTTCCGCTCAGATTTAAAAATTCACCATCTTCCCACTTTAGTTAAATAAATGAAATTTTCACTTAAAATCTGCATGGTTTTATTAAATATACTTAATTACAATTTTTATATGTTAGATTTAAGTTAATAACCCCATAGGTACACCAGAAAACGTAATTTTACGTTCTAGGGGTAAAATATTTCAATTTCCGCTCAGATTTAATAATTGACCCTTTTCCCACTACAATTAAAAAAAAAAATTTCACTTTAAAACTAAACAGTTTTTTTAATTATATTAAATTACAATTTTTAAATATTAGATTTAAGTAATAACCCCATAGGTGCACCAGAAAACGTAATTTAACGTTCTAGGGGTAAGATATTTCAATTTCCGCTCAGATTTAAAAATTCACCATCTTCCCACTTTAGTTAAATAAATGAAATTTTCACTTAAAATCTGCATGGTTTTATTAAATATACTTAAATACAATTTTTATATGTTAGATTTAAGTAAATAACCCATAGGTGCACCAGAAAACGTAATTTAACGTTCTAGGGGTAAAATATTTCAATTTCCGCTCAGATTTAAAAATTCACCATCTTCCCACTTTAGTTAAATAAATGAAATTTTCACTTAAAATCTGCATGGTTTTATTAAATATACTTAATTACAATTTTTATATGTTAGATTTAAGTTAATAACCCCATAGGTACACCAGAAAACGTAATTTAACGTTCTAGGGGCAAAATATTTCAATTTCAGCTCAGATTTAAAAATTCACCATCTTCCCACTTTAGTTAAATAAATGAAATTTTCACTTAAAATCTGCATGGTTTTATTAAATATACTAAATTACAATTTTTATATGTTAGATTTAAGTTAATAACCCCATAGGTGCACCAGAAAACGTAATTAACGTTCTAGGGGTAAAATATTTCAATTTCCGCTCAGATTTAAAAATTCACCATCTTCCCACTTTAGTTAAATAAATGAAATTTTCACTTTAAATCTGCATGGTTTTTATTAAATATACTTAATTACAATTTTATATGTTAGATTTAAGTTAATAACCCCATAGGTACACCAGAAAACGTAATTTAAACGTTCTAGGGGCAAAATATTTCAATTTCCGCTCAGATTTAAAAATTCACCATCTTCCCACTTTAGTTAAATAAATGAAATTTTCACTTAAAATCTGCATGGTTTTATTAAATATACTTAATTACAATTTTTAAATATTAGATTTAAGTTAATAACCCAATAGGTGCACCAGAAAACGTAATTTAACGTTCTAGGGGTAAAATATTTCAATTTCCGCTCAGATTTAAAAATTCACCATCTTCCCACTTTAGTTAAATAAATGAAATTTTCACTTTAAAACTAAAGAGTTTTTTTAAATATATTAAATTACAATTTTTAAATATTAGATTTAAGTTAATAACCCCATAGGTGCACCAGAAAACGTAATTTAACGTTCTAGGGGTAAAATATTTCAATTTCGCTCAGATTTAAAAATTCACCATCTTCCCACTTTAGTTAAATAAATGAAATTTTCACTAAAAATCTGCATGGTTTTATTAAATATACTTAAATACAATTTTTATATGTTAGATTTAAGTTAATAACCCCATAGGTGCACCAGAAAAAGTAATTTAACGTTCTAGGGGTAAAATATTTCAATTTCCGCTCAGATTTAAAAATTGACCATCTTCCCACTATAGTTAAATAAATGAAATTTTCACTTAAAATCTGCATGGTTTTATTAAATATACTTAAATACAATTTTTATATGTTAGATTTAAGTTATTAACCCCATAGGTACACCAGATAACGTAATTTAACGTTCTAGGGGTAAGATATTTCAATTTCCGCTCAGATTTAAAAATTGACCATCTTCCCACTATAGTTAAATAAATGAAATTTTCACTTAAAATCTGCATGGTTTTATAAAATATACTTAAATACAATTTTTATATGTTAGATTTAAGTTATTAACCCCATAGGTACACCAGAAAACGTAATTTAACGTTCTAGGGGTAAAATATATCAATTTCCGCTCAGATTTAATAATTGACCCTTTTCCCACTACAATTAAATAAAAAAAATTTTCACTTTAAAACTAAAGAGTTTTTTTAAATATATTAAATTACAATTTTTATATGTTAGATTTAAGTTAATAACCCCATAGGTGCACCAGAAAACGTAATTTAACGTTCTAGGGGTAAAATATTTCAATTTCCGCTCAGATTTAAAAATTCACCATCTTCCCACTTTAGTTAAATAAATGAAATTTTCACTTAAAATCTGCATGGTTTTATTAAATATACTTAATTACAATTTTTATATGTTAGATTTAAGTTAATAACCCCATAGGTACACCAGAAAACGTAATTTTACGTTCTAGGGGTAAAATATTTCAATTTCCGCTCAGATTTAATAATTGACCCTTTTCCCACTACAATTAAAAAAAAAAATTTTCACTTTAAAACTAAACAGTTTTTTTAATTATATTAAATTACAATTTTTAAATATTAGATTTAAGTTAATAACCCCATAGGTGCACCAGAAAACGTAATTTAACGTTCTAGGGGTAAGATATTTCAATTTCCGCTCAGATTTAAAAATTCACCATCTTCCCACTTTAGTTAAATAAATGAAATTTTCACTTAAAATCTGCATGGTTTTATTAAATATACTTAAATACAATTTTTATATGTTAGATTTAAGTAAATAACCCCATAGGTGCACCAGAAAACGTAATTTAACGTTCTAGGGGTAAAATATTTCAATTTCCGCTCAGATTTAAAAATTGACCATCTTCCCACTATAGTTAAATAAATGAAATTTTCACTTAAAATCTGCATGGTTTTATTAAATATACTTAAATACAATTTTTATATGTTAGATTTAAGTTAATAACCCCATAGGTACACCAGATAACGTAATTTAACGTTCTAGGGGTAAAATATTTCAATTTCCGCTCAGCTTTAAAAATTGACCATCTTCCCACTATAGTTAAATAAATGAAATTTTCACTTTAAAACTAAAGAGTTTTTTAAATATATTAAATTACAATTTTTATATGTTAGATTTAAGTTAATAACCCCATAGGTGCACCAGAAAACGTAATTTAACGTTCTAGGGGTAAAATATTTCAATTTCCGCTCAGATTTAAAAATTCACCATCTTCCCACTTTAGTTAAATAAATGAAATTTTCACTTAAAATCTGCATGGTTTTATTAAATATACTTAAATACAATTTTTATATGTTAGATTTAAGTTAATAACTCCATAGGTACACCAGAAAACGTAATTTAACGTTCTAGGGGTAAAATATTTCAATTTCCGCTCAGATTTAAAAATTGACCATCTTCCCACTATAGTTAAATAAATGAAATTTTCACTTAAAATCTTCATGGTTTTATTTAATATACTTAATTACAATTTTTATATGTTAGATTTAAGTTAATAACCCCATAGGTACACCAGAAAACGTAATTTTACGTTCTAGGGGTAAAATATTTTCAATTTCCGCTCAGATTTAATAATTGACCCTTTTCCCACTACAATTAAAAAAAAAAATTTTCACTTTAAAACTAAAGAGTTTTTTTAATTATATTAAATTACAATTTTTAAATATTAGATTTAAGTTAATAACCCCATAGGTGCACCAGAAAACGTAATTTAACGTTCTAGGGGTAAAATATTTCAATTTCCGCTCAGATTTTAAAATTCACCATCTTCCCACTTTAGTTAAATAAATGAAATTTTCACTTAAAATCTGCATGGTTTTATTAAATATACTTAAATACAATTTTTATATGTTAGATTTAAGTTAATAACTCCATAGGTACACCAGAAAACGTAATTTAACGTTCTAGGGGTAAAATATTTCAATTTCCGCTCAGATTTAATAATTGACCCTTTTCCCACTACAATTAAAAAAAAAAATTTTCACTTTAAAACTAAAGAGTTTTTTTAATTATATTAAATTACAATTTTTAAATATTAGATTTAAGTTAATAACCCCATAGGTGCACCAGAAAACGTAATTTAACGTTCTAGGGGTAAAATATTTCAATTTCCGCTCAGATTTAAAAAATGACCATCTTCCCACTATAGTTAAATAAATGAAATTTTCACTTAAAATCTGCATGGTTTTGATAAATATACTTAAATACAATTTTTATATGTTAGATTTAAGTTAATAACCCCATAGGTGCACCAGAAAACGTAATTTAACGTTCTAGGGGTAAAATATTTCAATTTCCGCTCAGATTTAAAAATTCACCATCTTCCCACTTTAGTTAAATAAATGAAATTTTCACTTAAAATCTGCATGGTTTTATTAAATATACTTAATTACAATTTTTATATGTTAGATTTAAGTTAATAACCCCATAGGTGCACCAGAAAACGTAATTTAACGTTCTAGGGGTAAAATATTTCAATTTCCGATCAGATTAAAAAATTCACCATCTTCCCACTTTAGTTAAATAAATGAAATTTTCACTTTAAAACTAATGAGTTTTTTGAAATATATTAAATTACAATTTTTAAATATTAGATTTAAGTTAATAACCCCATAGGTGCACCAGAAAACGTAATTTAACGTTCTAGGGGTAAAATATTTCAATTTCCGCTCAGATTTAAAAATTCACCATCTTCCCACTTTAGTTAAATAAATGAAATTTTCACTTTAAAACTAAAGAGTTTTTTTAAATATATTAAATTACAATTTTTAAATATTAGATTTAAGTTAATAACCCCATAGGTGCACCAGAAAACGTAATTTAACGTTCTAGGGGTAAAATATTTCAATTTCCGCTCAGATTTAAAAATTCACCATCTTCCCACTTTAGTTAAATAAATGAAATTTTCACTTTAAAACTAAAGAGTTTTTTTAAATATATTAAATTACAATTTTTAAATATTAGATTTAAGTTAATAACCCCATAGGTGCACCAGAAAACGTAATTTAATGTTCTAGGGGTAAAATATTTCAATTTCCGCTCAGATTTAAAAATTGACCATCTTCCCATTATAGTTAAATAAATGAAATTTTCACTAAAAATCTGCATGGTTTTATTAAATATACTTAAATACAATTTTTATATGTTAGATTTAAGTTAATAACCCCATAGGTGCACCAGAAAAAGTAATTTAACGTTCTAGGGGTAAAATATTTCAATTTCCGCTCAGATTTAAAAATTGACCATCTTCCCACTATAGTTAAATAAATGAAATTTTCACTTAAAATCTGCATGGTTTTATTAAATATACTTAAATACAATTTTTATATGTTAGATTTAAGTTATTAACCCCATAGGTACACCAGATAACGTAATTTAACGTTCTAGGGGTAAGATATTTCAATTTCCGCTCAGATTTAAAAATTGACCATCTTCCCACTATAGTTAAATAAATGAAATTTTCACTTAAAATCTGCATGGTTTTATAAAATATACTTAAATACAATTTTTATATGTTAGATTTAAGTTATTAACCCCATAGGTACACCAGAAAACGTAATTTAACGTTCTAGGGGTAAAATATATCAATTTCCGCTCAGATTTAATAATTGACCCTTTTCCCACTACAATTAAATAAAAAAAATTTTCACTTTAAAACTAAAGAGTTTTTTTAAATATATTAAATTACAATTTTTATATGTTAGATTTAAGTTAATAACCCCATAGGTGCACCAGAAAACGTAATTTAACGTTCTAGGGGTAAAATATTTCAATTTCCGCTCAGATTTAAAAATTCACCATCTTCCCACTTTAGTTAAATAAATGAAATTTTCACTTAAAATCTGCATGGTTTTATTAAATATACTTAATTACAATTTTTATATGTTAGATTTAAGTTAATAACCCCATAGGTACACCAGAAAACGTAATTTTACGTTCTAGGGGTAAAATATTTCAATTTCCGCTCAGATTTAATAATTGACCCTTTTCCCACTACAATTAAAAAAAAAAATTTTCACTTTAAAACTAAAGAGTTTTTTTAATTATATTAAATTACAATTTTTAAATATTAGATTTAAGTTAATAACCCCATAGGTGCACCAGAAAACGTAATTTAACGTTCTAGGGGTAAAATATTTCAATTTCCGCTCAGATTTTAAAATTCACCATCTTCCCACTTTAGTTAAATAAATGAAATTTTCACTTTAAAACTAAAGAGTTTTTTAAATATATTAAATTACAATTTTTATATGTTAGATTTAAGTTAATAACCCCATAGGTGCACCAGAAAACGTAATTTAACGTTCTAGGGGTAAGATATTTCAATTTCCGCTCAGATTTAAAAATTCACCATCTTCCCACTTTAGTTAAATAAATGAAATTTTCACTTAAAATCTGCATGGTTTTATTAAATATACTTAAATACAATTTTTATATGTTAGATTTAAGTTAATAACCCCATAGGTGCACCAGAAAACGTAATTTAACGTTCTAGGGGTAAAATATTTCAATTTCCGCTCAGATTTAAAAATTGACCATCTTCCCACTATAGTTAAATAAATGAAATTTTCACTTAAAATCTGCATGGTTTTATTAAATATACTTAAATACAATTTTTATATGGTAGATTTAAGTTAATAACCCCATAGGTGCACCAGAAAACGTAATTTAACGTTCTAGGGGTAAAATATTTCAATTTCCGCTCAGATTTTAAAATTTCACCATCTTCCCACTTTAGTTAAATAAATGAAATTTTCACTTAAAATCTGCATGGTTTTATTAAATATACTTAAATACAATTTTTATATGTTAGATTTAAGTTAATAACTCCATAGGTACACCAGAAAACTTAATTTAACGTTCTAGGGGTAAAATATTTCAATTTCCGCTCAGATTTAATAATTGACCCTTTTCCCACTACAATTAAAAAAAAAAATTTTCACTTTAAAACTAAAGAGTTTTTTTAATTATATTAAATTACAATTTTTAAATATTAGATTTAAGTTAATAACCCCATAGGTGCACCAGAAAACGTAATTTAACGTTCTAGGGGTAAGATATTTCAATTTCCGCTCAGATTTAAAAATTCACCATCTTCCCACTTTAGTTAAATAAATGAAATTTTCACTTAAAATCTGCATGGTTTTATTAAATATACTTAATTACAATTTTTATATGTTAGATTTAAGTTAATAACCCCATAGGTGCACCAGAAAACGTAATTTAACGTTCTAGGGGTAAAATATTTCAATTTCCGCTCAGATTTAAAAATTCACCATCTTCCCACTTTAGTTAAATAAATGAAATTTTCACTTAAAATCTGCATGGTTTTATTAAATATACTTAATTACAATTTTTATATGTTAGATTTAAGTTAATAACCCCATAGGTGCACCAGAAACCGTAATTTAACGTTCTAGGGGTAAAATATTTCAATTTCCGCTCAGATTTAAAAATTCACCATCTTCCCACTTTAGTTAAATAAATGAAATTTTCACTTTAAAACTAAAGAGTTTTTTAAATATATTAAATTACAATTTTTAAATATTAGATTTAAGTTAATAACCCCATAGGTGCACCAGAAAACGTAATTTAACGTTCTAGGGGTAAAATATTTCAATTTCCGCTCAGATTTAAAAATTCACCATCTTCCCACTTTAGTTAAATAAATGAAATTTTCACTTTAAAACTAATGAGTTTTTTTAAATATATTAAATTACAATTTTTAAATATTAGATTTAAGTTAATAACCCAATAGGTGCACCAGAAAACGTAATTTAACGTTCTAGGGGTAAAATATTTCAATTTCCGCTCAGATTTAAAAAATGACCATCTTCCCACTATAGTTAAATAAATGAAATTTTCACTTAAAATCTGCATGGTTTTATTAAATATACTTAAATACAATTTTTATATGTTAGATTTAAGTTAATAACCCCATAGGTGCACCAGAAAACGTAATTTAACGTTCTAGGGGTAAAATATTTCAATTTCCGCTCAGATTTAAAAATTCACCATCTTCCCACTTTAGTTAAATAAATGAAATTTTCACTTAAAATCTGCATGGTTTTATTAAATATACTTAATTACAATTTTTATATGTTAGATTTAAGTTAATAACCCCATAGGTGCACCAGAAAACGTAATTTAACGTTCTAGGGGTAAAATATTTCAATTTCCGCTCAGATTTAAAAATTCACCATCTTCCCACTTTAGTTAAATAAATGAAATTTTCACTTTAAAACTAAAGAGTTTTTTTAAATATATTAAATTACAATTTTTAAATATTAGATTTAAGTTAATAACCCCATAGGTGCACCAGAAAAACGTAATTTAACGTTCTAGGGGTAAAATATTTCAATTTCCGCTCAGATTTAAAAATTGACCATCTTCTTACTATAGTTAAATAAATGAAATTTTCACTTAAAATCTGCATGGTTTTATTAAATATACTTAAATACAATTTTTATATGTTAGATTTAAGTTAATAACCCCATAGGTGCACCAGAAAACGTAATTTAACGTTCTAGGGGTAAAATATTTCAATTTCCGCTCAGATTTAAAAATTCACCATCTTCCCACTTTAGTTAAATAAATGAAATTTTCACTTAAAATCTGCATGGTTTTATTAAATATACTTAAATACAATTTTTATATGTTAGATTTAAGTTAATAACCCCATAGGTGCACCAGAAAACGTAATTTAACGTTCTAGGGGTAAAATATTTCAATTTCCGCTCAGATTTAAAAATTCACCATCTTCCCACTTTAGTTAATAAATGAAATTTTCACTTAAAATCTGCATGGTTTTATTAAATATACTTAATTACAATTTTTATATGTTAGATTTAAGTTAATAACCCCATAGGTACACCAGAAAACGTAATTTAACGTTCTAGGGGTAAAATATTTTCAATTTCCGCTCAGATTTAATAATTGACCCTTTTCCCACTACAATTAAAAAAAAAAATTTTCACTTTAAAACTAAAGAGTTTTTTTAATTATATTAAATTACAATTTTTAAATATTAGATTTAAGTTAATAACCCCATAGGTGCACCAGAAAACGTAATTTAACGTTCTAGGGGTAAAATATTTCAATTTCCGCTCAGATTTAAAAATTCACCATCTTCCCACTTTAGTTAAATAAATGAAATTTTCACTTTAAAACTAATGAGTTTTTTTAAATATATTAAATTACAATTTTTAAATATTAGATTTAAGTTAATAACCCAATAGGTGCACCAGAAAACGTAATTTAACGTTCTAGGGGGTAAAATATTTCAATTTCCGCTCAGATTTAAAAAATGACCATCTTCCCACTATAGTTAAATAAATGAAATTTTCACTTAAAATCTGCATGGTTTTATTAAATATACTTAATTACAATTTTTATATGTTAGATTTAAGTTAATAACCCCATAGGTACACCAGAAAACGTAATTTTACGTTCTAGGGGTAAAATATTTCAATTTCCGCTCAGATTTAATAATTGACCCTTTTCCCACTACAATTAAAAAAAAAAATTTTCACTTTAAAACTAAAGAGTTTTTTTTAATTATATTAAATTACAATTTTTAAATATTAGATTTAAGTTAATAACCCCATAGGTGCACCAGAAAACGTAATTTAACGTTCTAGGGGTAAAATATTTCAATTTCCGCTCAGATTTTAAAATTCACCATCTTCCCACTTTAGTTAAATAAATGAAATTTTCACTTTAAAACTAAGAGTTTTTTAAATATATTAAATTACAATTTTTATATGTTAGATTTAAGTTAATAACCCCATAGGTGCACCAGAAAACGTAATTTAACGTTCTAGGGGTAAGATATTTCAATTTCCGCTCAGATTTAAAAATTCACCATCTTCCCACTTTAGTTAAATAAATGAAATTTTCACTTAAAATCTGCATGGTTTTATTAAATATACTTAAATACAATTTTTATATGTTAGATTTAAGTTTAATAACCCCATAGGTGCACCAGAAAACGTAATTTAACGTTCTAGGGGTAAAATATTTCAATTTCCGCTCAGATTTAAAAATTGACCATCTTCCCACTATAGTTAAATAAATGAAATTTTCACTTAAAATCTGCATGGTTTTATTAAATATACTTAAATACAATTTTTATATGGTAGATTTAAGTTAATAACCCCATAGGTGCACCAGAAAACGTAATTTAACGTTCTAGGGGTAAAATATTTCAATTTCCGCTCAGATTTTAAAATTCACCATCTTCCCACTTTAGTTAAATAAATGAAATTTTCACTTAAAATCTGCATGGTTTTATTAAATATACTTAAATACAATTTTTATATGTTAGATTTAAGTTAATAACTCCATAGGTACACCAGAAAACTTAATTTAACGTTCTAGGGGTAAAATATTTCAATTTCCGCTCAGATTTAATAATTGACCCTTTTCCCACTACAATTAAAAAAAAAAATTTTCACTTTAAAACTAAAGAGTTTTTTTTAATTATATTAAATTACAATTTTTAAATATTAGATTTAAGTTAATAACCCCATAGGTGCACCAGAAAACGTAATTTAACGTTCTAGGGGTAAGATATTTCAATTTCCGCTCAGATTTAAAAATTCACCATCTTCCCACTTTAGTTAAATAAATGAAATTTTCACTTAAAATCTGCATGGTTTTATTAAATATACTTAATTACAATTTTTATATGTTAGATTTAAGTTAATAACCCCATAGGTGCACCAGAAAACGTAATTTAACGTTCTAGGGGTAAAATATTTCAATTTCCGCTCAGATTTAAAAATTCACCATCTTCCCACTTTAGTTAAATAAATGAAATTTTCACTTAAAATCTGCATGGTTTTATTAAATATACTTAATTACAATTTTTATATGTTAGATTTAAGTTAATAACCCCATAGGTGCACCAGAAACCGTAATTTAACGTTCTAGGGGTAAAATATTTCAATTTCCGCTCAGATTTAAAAATTCACCATCTTCCCACTTTAGTTAAATAAATGAAATTTTCACTTTAAAACTAAAGAGTTTTTTAAATATATTAATTACAATTTTTAAATATTAGATTTAAGTTAATAACCCCATAGGTGCACCAGAAACGTAATTTAACGTTCTAGGGGGTAAAATATTTCAATTTCCGCTCAGATTTAAAAATTCACCATCTTCCCACTTTAGTTAAATAAATGAAATTTTCACTTTAAAACTAATGAGTTTTTTTAAATATATTAAATTACAATTTTTAAATATTAGATTTAAGTTAATAACCCAATAGGTGCACCAGAAAACGTAATTTAACGTTCTAGGGGTAAAATATTTCAATTTCCGCTCAGATTTAAAAAATGACCATCTTCCCACTATAGTTAAATAAATGAAATTTTCACTTAAAATCTGCATGGTTTTATTAAATATACTTAAATACAATTTTTATATGTTAGATTTAAGTTAATAACCCCATAGGTGCACCAGAAAACGTAATTTAACGTTCTAGGGGTAAAATATTTCAATTTCCGCTCAGATTTAAAAATTCACCATCTTCCCACTTTAGTTAAATAAATGAAATTTTCACTTAAAATCTGCATGGTTTTATTAAATATACTTAATTACAATTTTTATATGTTAGATTTAAGTTAATAACCCCATAGGTGCACCAGAAAACGTAATTTAACGTTCTAGGGGTAAAATATTTCAATTTCCGCTCAGATTTAAAAATTCACCATCTTCCCACTTTAGTTAAATAAATGAAATTTTCACTTTAAAACTAAAGAGTTTTTTTAAATATATTAAATTACAATTTTTAAATATTAGATTTAAGTTAATAACCCCATAGGTGCACCAGAAAACGTAATTTAACGTTCTAGGGGTAAAATATTTCAATTTCCGCTCAGATTTAAAAATTGACCATCTTCTTACTATAGTTAAATAAATGAATTTTCACTTAAAATCTGCATGGTTTTATTAAATATACTTAAATACAATTTTTATATGTTAGATTTAAGTTAATAACCCCATAGGTGCACCAGAAAACGTAATTTAACGTTCTAGGGGGTAAAATATTTCAATTTCCGCTCAGATTTAAAAATTCACCATCTTCCCACTTTAGTTAAATAAATGAAATTTTCACTTAAAATCTGCATGGTTTTATTAAATATACTTAAATACAATTTTTTATATGTTAGATTTAAGTTAATAACCCCATAGGTGCACCAGAAAACGTAATTTAACGTTCTAGGGGTAAAATATTTCAATTTCCGCTCAGATTTAAAAATTCACCATCTTCCCACTTTAGTTAAATAAATGAAATTTTCACTTAAAATCTGCATGGTTTTATTAAATATACTTAATTACAATTTTTATATGTTAGATTTAAGTTAATAACCCCATAGGTACACCAGAAAACGTAATTTAACGTTCTAGGGGTAAAATATTTCAATTTCCGCTCAGATTTAATAATTGACCCTTTTCCCACTACAATTAAAAAAAAAAATTTTCACTTTAAAACTAAAGAGTTTTTTTAATTATATTAAATTACAATTTTTAAATATTAGATTTAAGTTAATAACCCCATAGGTGCACCAGAAAACGTAATTTAACGTTCTAGGGGTAAAATATTTCAATTTCCGCTCAGATTTAAAAATTCACCATCTTCCCACTTTAGTTAAATAAATGAAATTTTCACTTTAAAACTAATGAGTTTTTTTAAATATATTAAATTACAATTTTTAAATATTAGATTTAAGTTAATAACCCAATAGGTGCACCAGAAAACGTAATTTAACGTTCTAGGGGTAAAATATTTCAATTTCCGCTCAGATTTAAAAAATGACCATCTTCCCACTATAGTTAAATAAATGAAATTTTCACTTAAAATCTGCATGGTTTTATTAAATATACTTAAATACAATTTTTATATGTTAGATTTAAGTTAATAACCCCATAGGTGCACCAGAAAACGTAATTTAACGTTCTAGGGGTAAAATATTTCAATTTCCGCTCAGATTTAAAAATTCACCATCTTCCCACTTTAGTTAAATAAATGAAATTTTCACTTAAAATCTGCATGGTTTTATTAAATATACTTAATTACAATTTTTATATGTTAGATTTAAGTTAATAACCCCATAGGTGCACCAGAAAACGTAATTTAACGTTCTAGGGGTAAAATATTTCAATTTCCGCTCAGATTTAAAAATTCACCATCTTCCCACTTTAGTTAAATAAATGAAATTTTCACTTTAAAACTAAAGAGTTTTTTTAAATATATTAAATTACAATTTTTAAATATTAGATTTAAGTTAATAACCCCATAGGTGCACCAGAAAACGTAATTTAACGTTCTAGGGGTAAAATATTTCAATTTCCGCTCAGATTTAAAATTGACCATCTTCTTACTATAGTTAAATAAATGAAATTTTCACTTAAAATCTGCATGGTTTTATTAAATATACTTAAATACAATTTTTTATATGATAGATTTAAGTTAATAACCCCATAGGTGCACCAGAAAACGTAATTTAACGTTCTAGGGGTAAAATATTTCAATTTCCGCTCAGATTTAAAAATTCACCATCTTCCCACTTTAGTTAAATAAATGAAATTTTCACTTAAAATCTGCATGGTTTTATTAAATATACTTAATTACAATTTTTATATGTTAGATTTAAGTTAATAACCCCATAGGTGCACCAGAAAAAGTAATTTAACGTTCTAGGGGTAAAATATTTCAATTTCCGCTCAGATTTAAAAATTGACCATCTTCCCACTATAGTTAAATAAATGAAATTTTCACTTAAAATCTGCATGGTTTTAGTAAATATACTTAAATACAATTTTTATATGTTAGATTTAAGTTATTAACCCCATAGGTACACCAGATAACGTAATTTAACGTTCTAGGGGTAAGATATTTCAATTTCCGCTCAGATTTAAAAATTCACCATCTTCCCACTTTAGTTAAATAAATGAAATTTTCACTTAAAATCTGCATGGTTTTATTAAATATACTTAAATACAATTTTTATATGTTAGATTTAAGTTAATAACCCCATAGGTGCACCAGAAAACGTAATTTAACGTTCTAGGGGTAAAATATTTCAATTTCCGCTCAGATTTAAAAAATGACCATCTTCCCACTATAGTTAAATCAATGAAATTTTCACTTAAAATCTGCATGG
This sequence comes from Rhopalosiphum padi, assembly GCF_020882245.1. Lineage (NCBI taxonomy): Eukaryota > Metazoa > Arthropoda > Insecta > Hemiptera > Aphididae > Rhopalosiphum > Rhopalosiphum padi. The sequence continues at coordinate 30,036 of NW_026870003.1, forward strand.
TTTTGATAAATATACTTAAATACAATTTTTATATGTTAGATTTAAGTTAATAACCCCATAGGTGCACCAGAAAACGTAATTTAACGTTCTAGGGGTAAAATATTTCAATTTCCGCTCAGATTTAAAAATTCACCATCTTCCCACTTTAGTTAAATAAATGAAATTTTCACTTAAAATCTGCATGGTTTTATTAAATATACTTAATTACAATTTTTATATGTTAGATTTAAGTTAATAACCCCATAGGTGCACCAGAAAACGTAATTTAACGTTCTAGGGGTAAAATATTTCAATTTCCGCTCAGATTTAAAAATTCACCATCTTCCCACTTTAGTTAAATAAATGAAATTTTCACTTTAAAACTAATGAGTTTTTTTAAATATATTAAATTACAATTTTTAAATATTAGATTTAAGTTAATAACCCAATAGGTGCACCAGAAAACGTAATTTAACGTTCTAGGGGTAAAATATTTCAATTTCCGCTCAGATTTAAAAAATGACCATCTTCCCACTATAGTTAAATAAATGAAATTTTCACTTAAAATCTGCATGGTTTTATTAAATATACTTAAATACAATTTTTATATGTTAGATTTAAGTTAATAACCCCATAGGTGCACCAGAAAACGTAATTTAACGTTCTAGGGGTAAAATATTTCAATTTCCGCTCAGATTTAAAAATTCACCATCTTCCCACTTTAGTTAAATAAATGAAATTTTCACTTTAAAACTAAAGAGTTTTTTTAAATATATTAAATTACAATTTTTAAATATTAGATTTAAGTTAATAACCCCATAGGTGCACCAGAAAACGTAATTTAACGTTCTAGGGGTAAAATATTTCAATTTCCGCTCAGATTTAAAAATTGACCATCTTCTTACTATAGTTAAATAAATGAAATTTTCTCTTAAAATCTGCATGGTTTTATTAAATATACTTAAATACAATTTTTATATGATAGATTTAAGTTAATAACCCCATAGGTTCACCAGAAAACGTAATTTAACGTTCTAGGGGTAAAATATTTCAATTTCCGCTCAGATTTAAAAATTCACCATCTTCCCACTTTAGTTAAATAAATGAAATTTTCACTTAAAATCTGCATGGTTTTATTAAATATACTTAATTACAATTTTTATATGTTAGATTTAAGTTAATAACCCCATAGGTGCACCAGAAAAAGTAATTTAACGTTCTAGGGGTAAAATATTTCAATTTCCGCTCAGATTTAAAAATTGACCATCTTCCCACTATAGTTAAATAAATGAAATTTTCACTTAAAATCTGCATGGTTTTATTAAATATACTTAAATACAATTTTTATATGTTAGATTTAAGTTATTAACCCCATAGGTACACCAGATAACGTAATTTAACGTTCTAGGGGTAAGATATTTCAATTTCCGCTCAGATTTAAAATTCACCATCTTCCCACTTTAGTTAAATAAATGAAATTTTCACTTAAAATCTGCATGGTTTTATTAAATATACTTAAATACAATTTTTATATGTTAGATTTAAGTTAATAACCCCATAGGTGCACCAGAAAACGTAATTTAACGTTCTAGGGGTAAAATATTTCAATTTCCGCTCAGATTTAAAAAATGACCATCTTCCCACTATAGTTAAATCAATGAAATTTTCACTTAAAATCTGCATGGTTTTGATAAATATACTTAAATACAATTTTTATATGTTAGATTTAAGTTAATAACCCCATAGGTGCACCAGAAAACGTAATTTAACGTTCTAGGGGTAAAATATTTCAATTTCCGCTCAGATTTAAAAATTCACCA